>NC_081414.1:671166466-671229837 GCF_030272615.1 Cryptomeria japonica
TATCACTGTTGTATACATAAAAGTAAGTGAATTTTTTGTTTTTGCATGATTTCAAATGATTGAATTGTTGTTTTTATTAGTTTTTTGTTTTTGCATGGTTTCAAATGATTGAATTGTGATTGTTTAATAGTTTGATTCCAAAAAATAGTGATAAGATGCATATTTATGGTCATTTATTTATTTATGAACTTTTCTTTACATATATATGTAATATGATTCTATTTAGGTCAACGATATCAACCATGGGAAAGAACGAGCGGAGAATGATGGAACAACAAGAGGCTCAAAAGGAAAGACAAAGGCATTGTATGAATAAATTGCATGACATAAGAACAATGGGAGAAGAAGGTATGCCATCCTCAACATCTCAATTTGATTTACCAAACAAATATAATGCACCTAATGCAATTGAAGAAGAAACATTTGATAATTTACGTTTCAACCTAATGCAATTGAAGAAGAAACATTTGATAATTTACCATTTGAACCTAATGCAATTGAAGAAGATACTACATGAATAATCAATTAAATGATGAACATATTACACCTTCTCTACTTGATGAATTGAATGTACATAATGCATCGATGTTAACACCTCCTAGAATCATTCGTAGGAAACCAAAGTATCTAATTGACATTGATGAGAATATATTGAAGTCAATGCCCAATAATATGAATGAACAAACTTGTAGGAGAATGGTTAAAAGAATATGGAAAAAATAACTTAAATCAAGCTGCAAGATGTCAATTAATTGTTCAAATGATAAAAAATTGAATTTTAGAGAGACAATGAAAATTCTAGGCCTAAGATCATCTAAAGGTAACAGTGAAAGAACTATTGTCAGAAATCTATTTGATGCATATCAGTCTATTGGTTCAAAATCACGTAGTAAATATTCTAATGCTACTTGACGTGTCATTACATCAACCATAATGAGTAAGAAAATAAAAAAAGATTGTTTGATAAGCAAAACAAGTAAGTCATTAAACGTTAGTAGAACAACATTAAGTACAGCATTAAAAAGGCAGGAACAAATAGAGGAACCTAACAATAATTCTCTTTGGGCATTCTCGGGTAGACTACCATGCAAAGACAAGGTTGTTGTTGATGCACTAAAAACATTATGAAATTTTTTGGCATGACAACACAAGAGTATCGCCCAACCAAAGAGATGTTGTTAGAAGGCGAATTGGGTCTAAAAATCATGAAAATCATGAGCCACATGCCAAACACTATTTGGATATGACAAACTAAATTTTATGAAAGATTCCTTCAAAAGTTTCCTCAAATAAGAATTTCTCAAAGATTTTTTGAAATGGCAAAACCTTTTTATATTAAGATTAATCATGTACCCACCACGTGTTGTTGTAGGATGCATATTGAATTTTCCATGTACTATGATATTTTTCATCATATTTGTTCTACTTTGCACACTAACGATGTTTTGTAGGAATGTAATATACAAGAACCTCCTAAGTCGGTAAGAGAATTTATTTCAAGTGTGCTATGTAATAGACATGATGGTTGCATTTATTATAAGATGCCTTGTTTGGAAGGTTCTTGTGCTATATGTGGTGGTTTGAAACGTTTACCAAGATGTGTATATTTGGAGAGAACACATGAAATTGGTACGAAACTAGTTTCTTTCGGAAAATACAAGACAGTCACATATGGAGTTAAAGATGGAAAAGATTTGAAGAGATGTGAGCTAGTGAAAAATGATATATGTGTAGCTCAATTTATGAAAATGTTTCAAGAGAAACTAGTTTATGAGTACATAATGCATACACATAGAGCTCGATGGTTAGATGAGCAATTCAAGTTATGTAAGGACACATTTCCTCTTGGCACCATTGTCTCTATTATTGATTTCGCTGAAAATTATACACTACAAACTCAAAATGAAGTGCAATCCATGTATTATCACTCTACACAAGTTTCTATTTTTGTACACATAGCATTCATGCATGCAGATGATAGCACAGAGGAGGATAGAAAGGTTGTAAGAGAGTATCACTTCTACATAAGTGATGATCATACTCATTCATCAGAGTTTGTACAAGGATGCTTTAAAGTTTTCTATGATAGTTTAAGCGAAAGGAACTTGTGATACAACCAACACTTAATATGGTCAGATAATTGCACCACACAATTCAAGAATGCAAGGATGTTTTATTGGTTGACAAGGATGCATGTGACAAGCGATGTACAACATTTTTAGAATTTCACTGAGGCTGGACATGGTAAGGGAGAGCACGATGGTGTAGGAGCATGTGTGAAAAGAGCCCTAGCCAGTGAAGAATTGAAGTACGAAGGTGGTGCTGAGTTGGTAGATGTAGAAACAATTATGTGATGGTGTAAGTCTGCGATGGGTCCAGGTAATCTAGGTGCATCATTGGTTCGTAGATATTTCTGGTTGATCATTGAATCTAATATTGAAAACTATCTACAGTTGCAGGATCGAGTGACATGCACTCATTTATGAGTTCAAATTCAAGTTCACTAGTAATTTATACGAGACAGATGGTATGTTTTTGCTCTTCATGTATGTATTGTTTGTGGGAAGAATGTGAATCACAAGAGTGGGCTGACAAATGGTCTTGTAGACCGTTGGTTCCCATTTATTCATATCAAATTCCCAAAGCACTACAATTGAGCCAGATGGAGACATCAGTGGATTTTGACCATGTATTCGACCTAGTGGATTCAATTGATTTTTTGAGTTAATTTTTTTGCAAGTATTCTTTTTGGTTCATTTTGTTGTACATCATACTTTATTTTTGGTATTAATTAACACTTTATAAAATGCAAGTCATGTGTATGCAGTTGTTGTAGAAGAGAATAATGAAGAAGGAACATATTACTATTTGTGTCATTGTGTTGAGCCTAAAAGAAAATTGACAACCACAATCATTGACGGAGAGGGTATTGAGTACCCAATAGGGTCTGTTGTCGTGACAGGAACATGGCTTCAGAGATACCCTATCAAGAATTCTGATGTTTGGTTGTTCGAGGACTTTGAAACACACAGACATATTCTTCATTTCTCTAACCTTGTTGTTGCAACAAATATTCATTTGATGAAGTATCGTGGTAGACCTCATAACAAGATTTTATGGAAAGTTCATGAATCTGGCCAAGAGACAATACTTGACACAATACGGTTTAGAGCCTATCCCGAAGGCTCAGTTGATTGATTCTACGGTTCAGAGTAGAATGATTTTGAGAATTTTGTATAAATCATCGACGAATTGTTCTATATTCATTTTTTGTATATATAAATTCCCATGAGCTGAATTTTATAAGTTTAGGGGCATAATTTTGTATATTTAAATGGCAATGAGCTGATTTGTACATATGTACATGCCAATTTTTATATATTAAAATGGCGATGAGATGAATCTCACATATTGTAATGCCAAATTTTGTATAAAAGCCCATGTGATGATTAGTATATTAAAATGGCGATGAGTTGTAATCACACATATTGTAATGCCAAATTTTGTATAAAAGCCCATGAGATGATTTGTAAGACATTTTTTGTCTAATCAAATAGCCAAGAGCTGATTTGACCATATGTAGAGGCAAATTTTTGAATAATATGTGACAATGTTTTGTGACTATGTTTTGAGTATATGTGATATGTCCCTGGTCAATCATGAGAATTATTGAATCTTGTATAATCATGGAGAATTATTTGAGTCATTATCGGGTCATAGGGGTCATAGATTGAGACTAGATACAATTTGAGCAAAAATTGTCATTGTTGTCAAAAAAATTATCAAAAAAGTTGTCAAGCAACTTCTATATTGAGTCGGTAGGGTATGACACTCAACATTCTAGTGTGTTGGGATACACGACAGGGGCATACCTATCGTAAAACTACCCACCCGGATGCGCTCGTGATATTGGTTTGTGCACACGATGAACCAAATCAATTCTAGCCAATCTTGCAACTTTTCATTGCATGCAATTGATGAGTTTTGCAGTAGGCGAAAAAATGCTACCAATCAAAAATGGCTTTGAGTCGTCAAAAACCGAGATAGGTCATTGTAGAGGAGCCTCACACAACCCCACAAGATCAAACGGATTGACCATATGTGTCCTGGATTGGAAGAAACAATTTATCAAGTTTTGACAATTTTTTGGACTCAAGGCACTTGAGAGATCGCACCGATACGGAATGACTCTCGACGTTCTGGTGCGTTGGGATGCACAATAGGGGCATCCCTAGCATAAACATGCCCACTCGGATATGCTCACAATGTCGGTTTGTGTACACGATGAACCGAATCAATTCTAGCCAATCTTGCAACTTTTCATTGCATGCAACTGACGATTTTTGGAGCAGGCGAAAAAATGCTACAAATAAAAAATGGCTTAGAGTCATCAAAAACTGAGATATTTCATTATAGAGGAGCCTCACGTGACCCCATGGGATCAAACAAATCGACCGTATGTGTCCTGGATTGGAAGAAACAGTCCGTCAAGTTTTGACAATTTTTTGGACTCGGGGCGCTTGAGAGATCGCACTGGTACAGAATGACTCTCAACGTTCTGGCACTTTGGGATGCACGACAAGGGCATGCCTAGCATAAACCTCCCCACCCGGATGCACTCACAATGTCGGTTTGTGCACACGACAAACCGAATCAATTCTAGCCAATCTTGCAACTTTTCATTGCATATAACTGATAGTTTTTGGAGTAGGCAAAAAAATGCTATAAATCGAAAATGGCTTGGAGTCATCAAAAACTGAGATAGGTCATTGTAGAGGAGCCTCACGCAACCCCACAGGATCAAATAGATTGACCATATGTGTCCTGGATTGGAGGAAATAGTCTGTCCAGTTTTGATAATTTTTTGGACTCTTGGCATTTGAGAGATCGCACCGGTACAGAATGAGTCTCGATGTTCTGGCACGTTGGGATACACGACAGGGGAATTCCTAGCATAAACCTGCCCACCCAGATGCACTCACAAAATCAGTTTGTGCACATGACAAACCGAATCAATTCTAGCCAATCTTGCAACTTTTCATTGCATGCAACTGACAATTTTTGGAGTAGGCGAAAAATGCTAATAATTGAAAATGGCTCCAAGTCATCAAAAACTGAGATAGGCCATTGTAGAGGAGCCTCATGGAACCCCATGGGATCAAATAGATTGACCTTATGTATCCTGGATTGGAAGAAATAGTCCGTCAAGTTTTGATAATTTTTTTAACTCGGGGCACTTAAGAGATCGCACCGGTATGGAATGACTCTCGACGTTCTGGTGCATTAGGATGCATGACAGGGGCATGCCTAGCATAAACCTACCCACCTGGATGCACTCACAACGTTGGTTTGTTCACGCGACAAACAGAATCAATTCTAGCCAATCTTGCAACTTTTCATTACATGCAACTGACGGTTTTTGGAGCAGGCAAAAAATGCTAATAATTGAAAATGGCTCCGAGTCATCGAAAAGCAAGATAGGACATTGTAGAGGAGCCTCACGCGACCCCACGAGATCAAACATATCAACCATATGTGTCCTGGATTTGAAGAAACAGCCCGTCAAATTTTGATAATTTTTTGGACTCAGGGTAATTGAGAGATCGCACCGGTACGATATGACTCTCGACGTTCCAACACTTTGGGATGCACAACAAGGGAATTCCTAGCATAAACCTGCCTACCCGGACGCGCTCGTGATGTCAGTTTGTGCACATGATGAACAAAATTTGACCATTGCGAGCGTGAGGTTTCTTTCGCACCAAACACATTGTTGTTTATATTCATATTGTCGATTTTTGTTGTTTATATTCATATTGTTGATTACATATGCAAATATTCATTTAAATTTATAAAAGGGAAGCCACCAAATACAACGAATAGACAATAATGAATTGAATACAAGGAGTTTTGTAGGGTTAATTCAACATTTTAGAAATTTTATCAAATCATATTCCACGATTGCAATGTTTTATATCATATATTTTTGTTGTTTATATTCATATTGTTGATTACATATGCAAATATTCATTTAAATTTATAAAAGGACAACCATAAAATAAAATGAATACAAAATAATGAACTCATCACACATTTATTAGATCGAATATTGATATTTATATATATATAAAAAGGCATGTCTACCAAGTCAATACAAGTATTACAAAAATGTGGCATATGCCATGTCCAAATCGATATACAATAAAAATGTAGAGTATATCTACATGTATTGGTCATTTTATGACCAAAACTAACACTATATGATCCTAAACTTGTGGTGGATCAATCAAAATCAAGCCTCTTTGATGCAGTACGTGGCTCTATAGATGGTTGCAAAACCACAATTCAAAAGCTAAGTTAGAATTCTTTTGTAGAAAATAGTTCACAATTAACAACAAAACTATGCATTTAACTTTAATTCCTTTGCAATTGAAATGTAGATTACCTCATCGGCTGATCTAGGAGCTAATGTCTTCACTCTCCTCTCCTTGTCACTCTTAGGAGTTTTCTTGAAGACATACTTAAATGGATCCATGTTATGGTCGTACCGCGAAGGGGTCTACTGTAGATTAAATGTACAATTAATACAATGTACTAACATAAATATATCAAAAACACTTAAAAGCTATAATATAGAGAACAATGATGTACATGTGCCTGAGATGCTTCTCCAATGGATTGAGGATGGCTCACCATCGATGTAGAAACTGTTGCTATTACCTATGCAAAATACTCAAAGATTAAATACAATTAATATAATGATAAGTATTGAAGGTTAAAAATAATTAATTTTAAATATCAAACAAAAGTGTACCGGATCCTGAGATGCTTCTCCAGTGCAAGGAGGAGGGTTCACCATTGACGAAATAGGTATGGATATTTCCTGTATGAAAAAATTATAAGATTATAATATATTACAAGTTCACATGTAGGCATGCATATAATCATGAAATCAAGAAAATAAAGTAGAGATACATACCTCCACCCTCTCTTGATCTGTGGGCGAATCAGGTGCATTTAACAAATCCACAAAGCTCAATGGTCGTTGTACATGTAAAATAGACAAAAAACACTAATCAATCTACAAACCCCAAGTAATACTTGATTTCAACATTTTAAAACAATTGTACAACTAAAAAATGTGTTCAATTACCTTCTTCCCACATTTTGGCATCTTCGAGGAATTCTTTTTCTTAGGACGAGCCCTAAACGTGGAGGGGTTACCCTAAAAAAACAAAATTAACATGAGATATTAGTACAGATAATAAATTAAACATAATTTTAAAAATCTAAAATGAAATTACTTGCATATTCCATCAAAACAATACATAAAAAGAGTTGTACAAATATGATACCGTATAGCCTTGTAGGCCAAAATCGATCGTTGAGAGCGTGATGTCATCAACCTGGGACATTTCGTCCCTTGTCAACACCTACAAACTAGAAATTGGACCAAGCATTGAAGATAGTAAGTATATCTTGTATTTTTTTTTATTCAAAGTGTACTATTCTATTTTAACATGTTACAAAATTTATACCTCAGGCATCGAAGTTGCAGCTATAGTAACTGGGGGAGGTGTATGGGATACTGCTGCTGCATCCTGAAATGCATATTATTTGTCTCAATTTAAATCAATGTATAAATGAAAATTCATTTATGTAATTACAAATTTAAAGTGACTGATAAATAAAATGTTATGAATTCAAATCAACACACCTGTGTCTGTGGCTCATGGGCAAACACCATGTCCATCAACTCATTTGTCAGCGCGACATCCTCAATTGTGTGAGCCCAACATCTACAGCTGCAAATCGTGCACAGATGATATGAGGATCCATCTGCACCGGCTGCATCATTTATCCCTGAGCATATCCCCGAGCAACTGACAGACATATGCTGGATGGGCTCTCTGTCGCCCTCTAATGGCTCATCTTCCAATACAATAGGGTGTGCTAATGATGTCCCGTGCTACCTGAAGAGTCTGTAGCTCCATCGACTCTTTCAGCTCTGATGGGACAGCATGATGCACCTTGGGTTTGGGTGCTAGGGGGCAGCGACTCTCCGCGGCTAATCGCCTATGGGCTCCAGGTCTATCTTAGGCAAAGCCACCACCTCTACCATGAAACCCTCTCATGTCAAAATAGTTTGGCAGCACATTGAGCACAAACTCACAATATATTTTTCTCAAAAAATATAATGGCACCTCATAATTATTACAAGGTGGATCATCAAAGACCATCCACCACCTCTGCCAAACTAGATTCTTCATCTGTACATTGGTACACCAATGTATGGGAAACCTCTTTGCATTAAGAGGTAATGACTGGCCAATTTTGGGATCAACAAAAAGGGCACATATTTGTTGTTTAGTAATATTTTTGTTTTTTACTCCATTGTATGATAGCCCATTGGCATAGAATTGATGACACCTATCCCTAAAGCTTCTCCATTTAGTAATTTATGTGGAAACAACTATGGCACCACTAGCTAATGTTTCTAGGCTAGTGGTGAGGGATTGATGATGGTCAAGTTCAGAAGTTTGCAATTTAACAATTAGTCTATTGATTTTAGACGTATTTTGTCCTAACTGATTAATTAATTCTTCCAGTGTTTCGGGTGTACGGTCAAAAGGAGGAATTGGGGGTTGTTCTTGTGTGTTTTCAGGAGGTGCATTTGGTTTTTCTTGTGGGTTTTCAAGAGGTGCATTTGGTTGTTCTTGTTCTGGATTAGAAGAATCTAGTTTTTGAAACAAAAAATGAAAAAACCTAATCAAAATTAATGAAATTAAATTCAAAATGTAAACAAATTGCATAAACTGGAAAGAAAGACAAAAATAAACAAAAACTAACCTTGATCCATAGCTTGGAGGACAAATCTAGCACCTTGTTTGTGGTTTAGGAGAGGAAATGGGGAAAAAATGAAGTTAAAAACGCGCTATTCACAGGTAAATGAGACCCAGTTTTTTTTTTTTAACTTTTTTTACCAGGCACCGCGCACGCGGTTTCATTTGGATTATTAGCACGTACGTGCTCATTTTCCTATGAACAGTGCATATGCACTCAATTTCCTAGGTGTAGCGCATACGTGCTCATTTTCGTAAAAGCAGCGCGTACGCACTATCTTTTCTAGGCTCGGGAAGAACAAACCTAAGCGTGTACACGGGCATTTCAAATTTTAAAACCGCGTACGCGCTGTTTATTTTTCCACTTTTTTTTGGGTGGTGTCCACTTTTTTGACCACCATCTTTGTGCACATGCCTGTGATTGTTAAGTAATCAAACAATCATACTTGAACCGATTTGTTTGTAATTTCTATGAGAGAATTAGGCTTGTGATGTGTTACCGACCTATTGATGTTTTTATAAGGTCGATGAGTTGTTTTGTTGAAGTGTTGGCAATTTGTAGTTGAGAGTAAGAAAGTGTGGTTTTCGAACCAGATGATGTATCTACAGTTTGTGTAAAGGCAGATAGGAGCATGAAAAGGATTTGAACAAGCAAGTGTAGTGCTATTCAAACAGATCAACAAACCCTTGTTGTTTTCTAACAATTACAATAGTCAAATCCCCTAACCGGGTAAGATCTAACAAGCTTAGTGTTATTCAAATCCTCTAACCAAGTGGTCCATTAGCTTGGATTTCAAATTCTCTACTGAGGTTACTCCTAATAGGGTATTTCTTCTAATAGGGAATTATAGTCAATCCCTTAACTGGGTGGTCCCTAACAGGATATGTTCTTAACATGACTTATTGTAAAGCTTTAACAGGCTAGGCTCCTAGCAGGGCAAACTTCAAAAGAGTTCTGAATACTTGTGGGTATTCATCCCCATCGTGGTTTTTCCCATTTGGGTTTCCACATCAAAAATATTATTCAAGTGGTGAATATTTTTGTGGTTATGTTTATTATGGTTTAATTGCTTAACTGCTAAATCCACTTTGATATGTTATCTTAACTGACACCAATCTGAAATATGTTTTAACTACTGTCAGTAAAGTATTTGAATGATTCAGTTAAATGGTTTGTGAGTTTCAAAGATGTTTTACAATTAGTATGTTATAACAGTCAACCGTTTTAACTTGTCAGTATTATTGCATTTGAAGTTCAGTATTTAAACCAGTTAGTTTAGAGTTTGCTTTTAGAGGTTGATTTTGAGATTGGTGAAAATCTATATAGATTTATATCTACTAATTCACCCCCCCTCTCAATAGTTGACCGGATCCTTATTCTTTCATCATACCATCAGAGGGAACCTACCCACAATATGATGATACCTTGTTAGAAGTATATGAAATATTACAATGGGGAATGCGCATGCATTCATGCACACTGTCTAGGGCTCACTACTAAAAAACAACAAAGGGATTGGTGCAAAAGAAACTCATGACTAAGATAATAAGAGAAATAAAGGCTAAAGGACACACATGAGAATGTGACCTTTCAATCTATGTAATAGGGTAGTCTTGTTTGTTTGATTTTTGATTTGTTTGTAATAAACCCCACCTTGTTACCCAATGACATGGATTTGGCAAATTGATAAGCCACCATGGGCATATGGGCCTAGGGGTATTTGGTTGAGTATTTTTTTAGGTGTTTATGTGTTGGAGATGTCTTAGGAAGGTTTAGGACATGTTGAAGCACCTCTAGGTAGGCGGATTTAACATATGTCAAAAGTTGCTCAAACTTGACAACTTTTAATGACAACTTCTGGTTGCAAATAGCAACTTCCTTCCAATAGTCACCTCAGTTCAAAAGGTGGTTGATAACCACTGAGGAAGGTATAAAATGTCATCCCAAATCATCATTGGGAGGAGAGAATGATTTTGTAAACTTTTGGCATCATTGAAGTAATATATTTTTGAGAATTTCCTGCAATTCCGTTATTCTACACAGTGTACCATACTGTACAATTAGTTTGGAATTAGAAAACCAGTGGGATGTGTTAGAGTGTCCAATCACCTTTCAGATGCATCAAGTCAGAGGTCATAATTCTCCAAGACAAGGAAGAAATCAACAAATTTCTGGAAGTGTTCTAGATTTGACAGTTTTGTCTAGGGTTTTGCAAAGAAATGGCCTTACCTTGCTGATCCTTCATTGGTGGTTCACGGATTTGGAGGGGATGCAAGTATGGCCAATGTATTTTAGGATTTTTAAGGCCTTTTGCAAGTTAGGACCAATTGGAGGTGAGCGTTTGATGCATTAAGGTGGGCAAGTCCATGTGGCCACCATGCAAGTGTAAGCAAACACGTCTCACATCAGGGGTTAAAGGTCTGATCATGGACTAAGACTTAGGAATTGGTGTATTGCAATGGCTTAAGAGTATTCCTTGAGTTGTTTTGGTGAGTTAAGGTCTGTGTCTACACACTCCTTTGTAAAATAGGCCTAATTGGGCTATACTGGTCTCTTAACCAAAGTAGGGTTTGGATTCTTGTGTATGTTTTGTAACTCCCAGAAAGGTATCCAAATCCGAGATTTGTTGTCTAGTCTTTTGGAGAAATAAAGAGTTAAGTGTGGAAAATCGGTCTAGCAAGGCTACTAGGTTTTGTAGGCCTTGTTGCAGCGGTTACCCAAACCGGCAGAGGGAACCTAAATTCAATGATTGAAGGAGGTCTCCCTACCTAGGGAACTTCAAATAAAACCTTAAATAGCCATTGTTGCATTAGAGAAGGGACCAAACCATTGTTGACCATAGGGTCCTTGTACCGGTCAATGAAAGATACCTTGTATCGGTAGTCTTTTGTTTGGAAGAAAGGGATGTGGGACTTGTCAAACTGATATTTCTTAACCCCTGGGAGTGTTGTGTGATTTCTAGGGTCCTTGGTGTGTTGTTGGATTAGGGGAACCTATCCTATACCTATATCAGGACTCTATATCAGATTGGTATCAGAGCATAGGAGGAATCCTTTTGGGAAGAAGAATAGTACATGTCAGTAGAAGAATCAGATGGTGAGGCTAGAAGAATGCCTCCAAAGGTGACAAATGGGGAACTTGCCAAGATGGTGCAAGAGAACAGAGAAGAAAATGATCGGCTTAGAAGGTTGATTGAGAAATTTGAAGGCAGGCTGGAGACAGAACCTGATGGCTTGGAGGAAGTGGGAGAAGAAGAGGAGAACCCATAAGGGAAGGAAGAAGAGGAAGTTCCTATAGAGCATAGGTACCTAGTCAATGCCTTGAAGTCTGTGGAGAGGAGAACCATGGACCAGAAATCAAACCTTCCTATTTTTCAGTGGGAAGATGGATGTCGATGGAGTGATGGACTGGATAGAGTCCTAAACAAATTCTTTGAATGTGAAGACATTGCTGACAACCAAAAGATGAAGATTGCCAAGTCAAAAATGCAGGGAGCAACCCTGACATGGTGGAATTTTGTGCAAGGAGAAAGAGTGAAAGAGGGAAGAGGAGTGATCACCTCTTGGAAGAAGATGATTACAGAGATCAAGGGATTATATGTACCTGAGGACTATGAAGTTCAATTACATAAGAGAAGGTAGAATCTCAGACAGAAAGAAATGGATGTGTGTGCCTATACTGAAGAATTCCAAAAATTGAGTATAAAGTCCAAGAAGGTTAAAGATGAAAGTGAAAGAGTTGCAAGGTATCTAAACAGCCTAAGGTGGAACATACAAGAAGAGTTAAACCTCTTGTACCCTGACACTGTTCATAGATGCTACCAATTAGCATTAAAGGTAGAGGAGAAGCTCAAAAGAAGACAAGAGAAAAGCAGCAGAGGAAGGGGTATGCAACCAAGAGGAAGGAGCAACTTTAGAGGAAGAGGATCAAATTTTGAATTTCAAGGAGAGAGCAGTCAAGACTCCTTAAGGAATGACAACAACAACAAAGGCAACTTTAGAGGTAGAAGGCCAAGTTTCAGAGGAAGATCATCAAGAAGAGGAGTAGGACCAATAATATGTTTTAACTGGAACCAAGAGGGACACATTACGAGCAGATGCCCAGAGAAGACAGGGTCTAGTTCTTAAGGAGAAAGGAGATCCAATCTAACCCAAGAATCAGATTACCAAGGCAGTAGTAAACCTAATTCATATGGTTATCCAGAGACTAGAGAGGCACTAATGTTGAGAAGAACCCTCTTCAAGGTACCAACACCTATGGAGCCACCTCAGAGGAAGTCTATCTTCTGCACCACTTGCCAATCAAGAGGAAAGGTATGTAAAGTTCTGGTTGACTCAGGGTCTACTAAGAATTTTGTATCAATAGAAATGGTAGAGAAGTTGAAATTGAGGAGGATACCCCATCCATACCCCTATAAGGTGTCTTAGCTCACAAAAGGGAAACAAACTCTTGTAGAAGAGAAGTCATGGGTAGAATTCCAGATAGGAGCATATAAAGATAAGATTTTGTTTGATGTTGTTAACATGGATGCTTGTCACCTCTTGTTTGGAAGACCATGGCAGTATAACCTCAAATCACACCATGATGACTTAAGGAATACCTATTCCATCACAAAGAATGGCAAGGTCATAAAGCTACTGCCCCTAACTGAAAACAATGAAGAGCAAAAAGAAACTAAGTCCAAAGTGATGATGATGGAGGGCAAACCATTCCTCAAGGAGATAAAGATGGAAGAAGGAATATGCTTTGCATTTCTTCCAATACCAACCTCAAAGAGGAAGCCTATTGCAGATGATAGAGAAGAAGGAAAGGATAAGGATCTCAGTCCAAAAGTGAAGGAGATCATTAGTAGATACCAAGGCATAGTTGCAGATGGAGTGCCAAGGAGTTTGCCGCCAATGAGAGATCAATCACTGTATTGACTTGATCCTAGGGGCTACATTGCCTAGCAAGGCTACATACAAACTCACACCACAACAAAATGAGGAGATGGCAAGGTAGATTCAAGAGTTGCTAGATTATGATCTGATTGGAAAGAGTCTTAGCCCATGTGCAGTACTTGCAATTTTGGCACCCAAAAAGGATGGAACATGGAGGCTTTGTACTGACTCAAGAGCTCTCAACAAGATCATCATAAGTTATAGATTTCCAATGCCTAGGATAGAAGATTTGCTTGATTGTTTGGGGGGTGCAAAATATTTTTCTAAAATTGATTTAAAGAGTGGATACCACCAAATTAGAATTAGGCCTGGTGATGAGTGGAAAACAACCTTCAAAACAAATGAGGGGTTGTATGAATGGAAGGTTATTCCATTTGGTTTGTCTAATGCCCCAAGTACATTCATGAGACTCATGAATGAAGTTTTGAAAGAATTCATAGGGAAGTTTGTAATAGCATATTTGGATGACATCCTAGTATTTAGCAAGACAAAGGAAGAACACTTGAGGCATCTAGACATGGTTTTGAAAAGGTTGAGTGAAGAGGAATTGATGATCAATATGGAGAAGTGTTTGTTCATGCAGGAAGAGCTCATCTACCTAGGATTTGTGATCTCTAAAGGTCACTTGAAGATGGATCAGGATAAGGTAAATGCAATTCTTTCTTCCCCTACTCCTAAGACTATTGGTGAACTTAGAAGTTTCCATAGATTAGCCACATTTTATAGAAAGTTCATAAGAGGTTTCAGTCAAATATGTGCTCCAATGTTGGAAACCATAAATGGTGGTTAAAAGTGCAGGTTTTCTTGGACAAAGGAGGTGGATGAGGCATTTGAAACTCTCAAAAAAAAGGTAGCTTAGCAACCGGTAATTGCTCTACCTGATTTTAACAAAGTGTTTTAGATTGAATGTGATGCTAGTCATGTGGCCATAGGAGTAATCATAAGCCAAGAAGGCAGACCTATAGCATTATTTAGTGAAAAACTCAATGAGGCAAAGAGAAAATATTCTTCTTATGACCTAGAAATGTATGCACTAGTTCAGGCATTGAAAAAATGGAGACACTATTTGCTACCAAAGGAATTTGTGGTCTATACTGACAACCAAGCCTTGAGTTTCATTAATAGCCAAGAAAAGCTAAGCCATAGGCATATGAAGTGGGTAGAATTCCTACAAGCCTATACCTTTTCCATAAAACACAAGAAAGGAGTAGCCAACAAAGTGGTTGATGCACTGAGTAGGAGAGTGCTAACCATATCTGAAATCCAATTAGAAAGCATTGGGATTGATGCAATGAAAGATATGTATGCTGCAGATGAGAAATTTAAGGATATTTACAAGGCATGTACTGAATTTGGTGAAAGGTACCATGTGGAGTTTTTTGATTTTCTGATCCAAGATGGATTTCTTTTCAAAGGTGGGCAATTGTGCATACCAAAGTGCTCAATGAGAACTAATATCATCAAGGAAAAGCATAGTGGAGCTATGGAAGGTCATTTTGGCTTGGACGAGACATTTGAGTTGGTAAGAAGGCACTACTTTTGGCCCAAATTGCAGGTTGATGTAAGAAAGTTTGTAGATACATGCACCATTTGCCAAAAGGCTAAAGGAAGAAGTACCAATGCTAGTCTTTATCAATCCTTACTCATTCCCTCAAGACCTTGGGAAAGTGTGTTAATGGACTTTGTGTTGGCATTGAGTTGTCATTGATGTCAAGTAGTCTTGCAGACAAGCTACTAGGATGAAGAATAATATACTGGTATGATAAAAGACAAGTACTATCAGTAACTTCATCAGTTAGAGATGAGATACATGTGTGGGTGAGCATGTTAAGTGATAACCGGTTGAGCTTATACCAGTTTGAAGTTTGGTGCAGGGGTTGTAGCTCCTTTAGGTAGTAGCTTACAAATTATGTAGGGGTTGGTGCTCCTTGGGTTGGTGCCCTAAATTTTGTAATCAGAGTTTCATTGTGAGGCTGGATTGGAGCAGAAGATCTCCAGCAGCTATTCTCATCGAGGTTTTTTCCCACATTGGGTTTTCCTCGTATATATCTAGTGTTGTGTGTTGCATCTTTGTTTATGTGATATTTTAGTAGTTTAGCAAATCCTTTCACACACCTTGGTTGCACTATTTATGTTGTCAGTTAACACTCAGATTGTTTCATTTACCGGTATCTTCTTGTTGAAAAGAAAAGATTAAAATCATTGATTCACCCCCCTTTCAGTGATCCATTATGTCCAACACTTTTTAATGGGTTTACCTAGGACCCAAAAGGGGTTTGACAATGTATTTGTGATAGTGGATAGGTTTAGTAAAATGGCACATTCCTTGCCATGTAAGTCCACTAGTGATGCATCTTATATAGCAGATTTGTTTTTCAGAGAAGTAGCAAGGATTCATGGACTTCCATTGAACATAGTGTCTGACAGGGATGTCAAATTTGTTGGCCATTTTTGGAGAACTCTATGGAGGAAACTTGGCACCAATATGTCCATCTCATCATCCTATCATCCACAAACAGATGGGCAGACAAAAGTAGTAAACCAGTCATTAGGGAATTTGTTGAGATGTCTTACAAGGCAGCATGGTGAAAAGTGGGATTCAATCTTACCTCAGGCTGAGTTTGCCTACAGTGACACTGTAAACAGAAGCATAGGGAAGTCACCATTTCAGATTGTGTATGGGTTGCATCCAAGAGGGGTATTGGAATTGAGAAAACTACCCCATACGGATCCCATAAGTGCAGATGGTGAGAGTTTTACTGAAGCCATAAAGGAAGTTCATGAGAAGGTCAAAATAAAACTTCAAAAGTCATCAAAAAAATACAAAGAACATGCAGATCAGAAAAGGAGAGAAGTACAATTTCAAATTAGAAATTTGGTTTGGGCAAATTTGAAGAAGGAAAGGTTACCCAAGGGCAAACACACTAAGCTCATGCAAAGGAAAGTAGGACCATGTCAAATCCTAAAGAAGTTTGGCACCGATGCTTATGAAATTCAATTACCATCAGACCTTGGCATATCTCCTATTTTTAATGTTTGTGATTTAACTCCTTTTAAAGGTGACTCTAATGTAGGTAACTCACAACATGTCCTAGAAGAAGCAATAAATATAGATCTTCCCAAACATGAGCCACCTAAACCTGAAAAAGTGTTGGACACCAAGATTGTAAAGAAAAATAGGAACTCTGAAGCCATTTGGTTGAATGAAGATTAGATCAAGAAGCATGGCTCTACATTACATGACCTCATCTCAAGTGGACTTGAGATTCATTCACCCCGGAAGTATGGTGTAGGAGTACCTCATGACTAAGATAATAAGAACAACAAAGGCTAAAGGAAATAGATGAGAATGTGACCTTTCAATCTATGTAATAGGGTAGTCTTGTTTGTTTGATGTTTGATTTGTTTGTAATAAACCCCACCTTGTTACCCAATGACATGGATTTGGCAAATTGATAAGCCACCATGGGCATATGGGCCTAGGAGTATTTGATTGTATTTTTCTAGGTGTTTATGTGTTGGAGATGTCTTAGGAAGGTTTAGTACATGTTGAAGAACCTCTAGGTAGTGGGATTTAACATATGTCAAAAGTTGCTCAAACCTAACAACTTTGTTGACAACTTTTAATGACAACTTTTAATGACAACTTTTGGTTGCAAATAGAAACTTCCTTCCAATGGTCACCTTGGTTCAAAAGGTCGTTGATAACCATTGAGGAAGGTATAAAATGTCATCCCCAATCATCATTAGGAGGAGATAATGATTTTGTAAACTTTTGGCACCATTGAAGTAATATATTTATTAGAATTTCTTGCAATTTTGTTATTCTACACTGTGTATCGTACTGTACGATCATTTTGGAATTAGGAAACCAGTGGGATGTGTTAGAGTGGCCAATCACCTTTCAGATGCATCAAGTCTGAGGTCCTAATTCTCCAAGACAAGGAAGAAATCGACAAATTTCTGAAAGTGTTCTAGATTTGACAATTTTGTCTAGGGTTTTGCAAATAAATGGCCTTACCTTGCTGATCCTTCATTGGTGGTTCATTGCATTGGAGGGGATGCAAGTATGGCCAATTTATTTTAGGATTTTGAAGGCCTTTTGTAGGTTAGGACCAGTTGGAGGTGAGGGTTTGATGCATTAAGGTGGGCAACTCCATGTGGCCACCGTGCAAGTGTAAGCAAATAGGTCTCACATCAGGGGTTAAAGGTCTTATCATGGCCTGAGACTTAGGAATTGGTGTATTTGCAGTGGCTTAAGAGTATTCCTTGAGTTTTTTTGGTGAGTTAAGGTCTGTGTCTACACACTCCTTTGTAAAATAAGCCTAATTGGGCTATACCGGTCTCCTAACCAAAGTAGGGTTTGGATTCTTGTGTTCCCTACTGGTAAGAAACCTTAGGATATGTTTTTTAACTCCCAAAAGGGTATCCGAATCCAGGATTTTTTGTCTGTTCTTTTGGAGAAATAAAGAGTTAAGTGTGGAAAACCGGTCTGGTAGGGCTATTAGGTTTTGTAGGCCTTGTTGTAGCAATTACCCAAACCGATAGAGGGAACCTGAATTCAATGATTGAAGGAGGTCTCCCTGACCTAAGGGATTTCAAATCAAACCTTAAATAGCCATTGTTGCATTGGAGAAGGGACCAAACCATTGTTGACCATAGGGTCCTTGTATCGGTCAATGAAAGAGACCTTGTCCCGATAGTCTTTTGTTTGGAAGAAAGGGATGTGGGACTTGTCAAACTGATATTCCTTAACTCCTGGGAGTGTTGTGTGATTTCTAGTGTCCTTGGTGTGTTCTTGGATTAGGGGGGCCTATCCTATACTTATACCAGGACTCTACATCAGGGATACAACCCAAGAAAGACTCACTATCTTACAAAAACATTCAAATTACATCTAGAAGATCATAAATTGAGAAAATAACATCTCCCAATGCCTGATTACAGTTTTGGTTAAGCACATATACATCTCTTTAACTCTTCTTCGCACTACTTCAATGCTTCCGAGTGATTAAAGCATTATTCACACACCACACACATCGCAAATCCATCCACAACATGATATTACATTAATTTATACATATCATCAACATATCTTTCAAGGATGAATCAACCCACATCACAAATTACAAAATATAACCATACACGCTACAATAACATATGTGGACCAAACCAATGTCGGCTAAGACATAGTATGGACCCAAATCAATAATTTGTGTGTGTGGGAATTTTCTTTATTTGGTATTGTACATGATTGAATTTGAGATCTTTTTAAAGCCTCACGCTCTTTGCTTGTTTCCCATCTCCAATTATATTGAAAATGGAGAAAAAGAGAAGATAGAGCACAAGGTTGTATCAAAATAAAACCATTCATTCATCTTCATGATAAATTTTCATACTTTGACTATATATGATTTCTCCTATAACTACTTCCACCTAGCTAATAAATAACACCTAATAAAAAATTAACAATATTATGTTAAAACTTAAATTCATTTATTAAATTTAATATTTATTACTTATTAGTGTATGTTATGCACTATTGTTCAATAATCAGTTCTAGAGGGGATAAAGAATCCCAATGCAACATTAATTTCTTCTTGCAAGGAGTCATCTCCATAATTGCTAGTAAAGAGTTGCTAATAATAGTTGAATATGAAATTCATGATATATCCTCTATTAGTATAAATATGACTATTCGGTCCTCAAATAGTTAATGATATTTTCATGTGTATATTTTTGTTTGAGGAAATGAAAGAATAATTGAGAGCATTTTGTCTGCATCATTAATCCTCTTAATTTTGGGCCTAACATGAGCACCTTTTCCTTTGTAGGTCTCTAACTAGTGAATCTTGTGCTAAATTTGGGCAACAACCTATTGAATAGTTATAGTAATTGGTTGTTTGTTAATGGTGACCTACCTTTGGCAAGCTAGCCCTTCAAGGTTCTTGTAGTTATTCTCTTCTTCCAAGCAACTTTTTGTTTTAATGATCTTTAAAGAATTTATCATCCTTTAGAAAATAAAGTACAAAATTGTTAAAGAGTTTCTTCACAAGCTTTCTCTCTAGAAATTTTCAACCCCTACCAAATGAAAAATAATTGTACATTATATAATACCGCTTTCAAAGAATCACACCAATGGTTACATCTTTTGAAAATTTAAAAACATCACATTGAATTGATAATCTTCCAATTTCATCTAGTTTTCAAATTTAAAATTTGCTACTTTTATTCTTCTCTAATGGGCATTTCAAAATCTACAATAAAAATTGTGTTACAAAGTAACACAACTTCTAGAAACCTTAGCTTTTGATTTGGGTATTCGATTGGCCTCATTTTTTTCACTTAAATCTTGGAGAGCTCTACTACCCAAAAAAATTTCTATACCAAATTTCACACCTCCATTAAACTGTTTCAACCTTTGAAATACAATTTTATATATTTTTTAGAAATTTTAAAAATTTGAAAGTTTAATGCCTTTCTATTTGTGTGTGATGTTTTGGTCAAAACTGACTATCTTGGTTAACTATACATTCATAGAGCTTTGGGTAAATTCTTAGGTCTACATGTGCTTAACTACAAATTTACTAAAAATAGCTATTTTATCTTTTTTTGTTTACTATTATGAACTATTTTAAGATACAATTTAAGCATGTATAGCACTTTATAGGCTTGAGACTTTTGGACATAGACAACATTTTTTCTTTTAACCCATTTTAAGAAAATTACAACACCAAATGGGGTGCTAATTGGGATGACACTTTCATAAATTAGATCAAAATTTTGATGAATATTTCTACTTTAGTTCATATTAACCATGTACATAAAATAAGATATTGGGTTGGTTTCGAAATTCCACAAAGTAGTTGGAGAAGAAACAAAGGCAAGTTGAAGAAGGTGAGAGTCATTGAATTTAAAAGGGAGTTAGAAGGAAGGCGAGATAGTCTTAACAAGTTGGAAGGGTGTTTTCGATGGAAAGAAAATTGCTACATATGAGAGTTACCTAGAAGAGAGGTGCCACACATAAGCTTGTAAGAATGGTCATGTTGGAAGGGGTACCCAAGGGCATTAATTACAACCGTGTAAAGAGGGGGTAAGGGGCCAACCGTATTTAATTGAAATTTGAAGAGCAAATTGAGGTGAGAGGACACCATTGATCAATGAGCAACTTGATATACCATATGAGCTTAGAGTAAAATCCTAATCTTATCAAAATCAATCTTGATGAAAAGGACATCTTGGCTAGTTTGTGGAGGCCAATTAATAGTCTCCCAGATCGAAACAAGATTGTCTTAACCAAAACCAACACAAAAAAAAACTATTGATTACCATATTAAAATGTCTAAAATAACTAGATACCTTCGCTCACTCAACTCATTTAAAGATTTTATGTACACTTCAATATTTTCTAATACTTATGTGTCTCTCCTTATTAAATATACCTTACTAAGGTATTTATATATTTATTTAAGTTTTGGTGACACAATAAATATGATAATCATATAGAAAATGTATGCCCTTCAAATCCAGAATTATTATTTTTTCACTGATTGAGACCGGCCGATGTGAAGAACCAATGAGTGGGGCAGATGGTTTGTTCTTTGGATCGATAAGCATTACCTAGTTACTCACCGATTTTACGTTCAAAGATACTCCGTTGAATGCTGATCAGAATACCAAAACGTACTGAGTAGGACACGGAAAAAGAAAAATAATTTTATCGGTTAGTGAAATCCATGTCAATGTAAAGCCACGACATTCTGAGGAGAGGCATATCGAAGAGAGACAGGTGTTCATCTCGAAGTGACATAAAATGCTAGCGGTCGGTTTAAAAACATGGGTTGTAGTTACAGTACGACTGTAAAAACATGGGTTGTATAGTTACAGGACGAGTGTATGTATGGGATTAGCTTTAAAAAGATGATTAGTGATAAAGTTGTGACCTATGCCTAGGTTTCACTGTCGAAGCCTAATATTCCTGTCCAATAAGGTCAGGAAATATCAGAATGTTAAGGCAGGGAGCCAGGCAGGCAGGCAGGCCCACGAGTGATGGTTAAGGCGGGATGGATATAAGAGATTGGGATTCAGATTTTGCTGTATTGGGAAGGTGCGTTTTGTGTTTGGGTTTTCGAGGATGGTAAATATTAAGCTGGGTCTCAGTCTGCATTATTCATCATTCACAGCTTGTGGGTGTGGGTGTGGGATCACCATGATCACCATGATCACTTTCTGAGTTTTTAATGCAATTACAAGGCATCCAAGTACAGGGTGGGTGTTATAGGGGGAGTAGTACTAGAGTAGAGTAGGGGTATAGGGAGATTTGTCAAGGGGTAGAGAGACAGCTTCTTGTTGTACCTTGTTGATAAGTAGGATTTCACACCATCCTTTCCTTCATCCTCCAGTTCCACACGGTTGCATTCTTTGTTATGGTCAGCGGGGGCAGTGATAGCCGTGTGGGAAGTATGTGCACAAGTGGAGCAGCCTGGTCAGAAAAGATCTGCAGAGAGATTTTTTAGGGTTGGGTTTTCTTGGCTTTCTTTGTTCTTGGGCTTTTGGGTGTTTCTGGTTTGCATTTTGAGTTTTGTTGGGATTAGGGAATTGTGGTTCTGATGAGCCTGAAGGAATTGTATGAGCCCATGTGCCCTTTACCTCAGTGGTTGCAAAGGAGCAGCAGTGGAGCGGCGGGTGTTGAACCTGTGACGTTTGAGTTCTTGGGCTCAGATGTGGGAGGAAGATGTGTTTCTGGTGAAAGCCAGTGTAGAAGTGAGATTGCCTTCCAGCAGGTGCTCAGCCCTAGTTCAGAACAACAACAACAACAATGGGTTCTGCACGGTAGGGCGGAGAACGATGAGGAGTATTGCACCAATAGGAAGGAGACTCAGAGCGAGGATATGGAGGATTCAGGTGGGAAAGGAGTTCCTGAGTCTTGTGGGCAGTCCAAGTTATGCGCCAGAGGGCATTGGAGGCCTGCTGAGGATGCTAAGCTTAAGGAACTTGTAGCCCAATATGGCCCTCAGAACTGGAATCTCATTGCTGAGAAGCTTCATGGCAGATCTGGTAAGAAAATCGGAAGTCTGTGTTTGTGGGGCTTCGTTGGTTTGTCTGTTTTGATTGTTTTGGTAAATTGGTACCCTAAAGGTCCCAGTTTTGAATGTCTTGGTACCCTAAATGTCCCAGTTTTGAACATTTCGGTACCCTAAAAGTCACAGTTTTGGAGTCTTTGTTTTTAAGTTGGCCTGAAACCATAGTTGGAGTCTTCAGTTTTTAAGTTGGTCTGAAACCATAGTCCATACTGAATCAATGCTATTTTGGGCTTTTGAAGATCTGATGTCTGTTACATTTTTCAAGGTTCTGGAGGTTTTGGATTTGATTTGATGCTGTTTTTGTGTGAACTCAGGCAAGAGCTGCAGACTGCGATGGTTCAACCAGCTTGATCCAAGGATCAACCGCAGGCCTTTTGGTGAAGAGGAAGAAGACCGTCTTCTGGCTGCCCATCGACTGTACGGCAAAAAATGGGCAATGATAGCTCGGCTTTTTCCTGGTCGAACTGATAATGCTGTGAAGAATCATTGGCATGTCATCATGGCCAGAAAATACAGAGAGCACTCAGCCTGCAGAAGGAGAAAGCCACAGCAGCAGAGTAAAGAAAACAACTCCCCTTATATTGAGGTCAATTCCCATTCCCCATACACGGACAATATTGTAAAACGGACTGGTTCTATTCTGAATCTTGTTCAAAAGGATATCAGTGTCCCTGGGTTCAACACTTATTATCCCACCTATGATGCAGTACAGGCTCTAGATTTTTTGGCTGGTAAGTTCATTTTGAATTTCTCTATAGTCCAAACGAAAATCCCTCTTTACAATATCGTGTGTACTGAATGCTGTTTTTTCTTCAGGCGGCAAGGAGGCCATGGCACCATATGAAAGAAGAAGTGCATTGGGCTATGAGGCAGATAAATTTCGAGTCTTGGGTAGCCCAACTCTGCAAACTGCAAATATGGGCAATTCCTTACTTTGCTTTTCACCCCAAGTTGATGGTAATGGAACAAAACCCAAGCTTGTGGTTGAAAGAAATTATATGGATTCCACAAAGGAATCTTCTCTTTCATCTTCTTCTGGACTGGTATCATCAGTACGTGATAACAGCTACTCCAATTCAGATTCCCACGAGTACAGCGAATCCTGGACTTTCAACAATGGTTTTGAGAAGGATGTGGCTGTAAATGGGCATTTCATAGATTTTCTAGGAGTAGGTGCCACATAGAGAATACACTCAAGGACTCAACTGCAGTTGGGTTGGGTTCAGTCCTCTAGAAGCAGCCATGTTTTCTTATTTTATGTACAGAAAAAAAGAGAAACCATACACCATTTACACGCAATTTTGTCAGGAGACTTATGCTGTGTCTGTGAATAGAGACGCAAGTTGCAACAGCAAAACCAAGTTGAATGAACTTCTCTAATGGATATGCTCATGCTCCTGCTCCTGGTATGTATTATGGAGTAGAAATGAAATCTGTGCATAGTACAAGTTAGAAAAAAAAAAAAAAATCAAAATTTCTCAGCAATACTGTTTCAGGAAAATGGGCATGGGTTGTTGCTTCTGTATTGCTTTCTATGGCTAAATTTGAAATGCCTTCCTAGCTCTTACATTGTCTTCTCTATCCATTAAAGAAGAAATATTTCTTTTGTTCTCTATCCATTAAAGAAGAAATATTTCTTTTGAACTGTGTTATCATAAATGGGCTTTAATCTTACGACACACGATCCCGTTAAAGATGTCTCTTTTATCACTTTTCCCAAGCTTCGTGTGCATTCATGGCTTCCAGGTGGGTTGAATGAGTGAAGCCTATGAATGTGGCCAACTATTGTCTGTTACACACTAAATCGTCTCTTGTAGCTTATTCTAAAATAGCCCAACTACGTGGCAGTTGCTGAGCGCTTTTTTTCTGCTTTCTGTCTATCACCGACTATAGGTACTGCTGGATTCCTCTCAAGAAATAAATGTCTGTTTAGCCTACAAACCACCGGAAGATCTTTTGCTCGCATCAAATGAGAAGTTTTCCTTTACCTGGGTTTGCGAAGTATTCAAAACTTATGCCAATAATGGCAATTCAATAAACTTATTCATGAGAGTTTGATCAAATAGTATTGCAGAACTGGTTCTGAATGCTAATATGATATATTTGTTATGGAATGGATGAGAAAATATGCATATATAACTCTGTAATGATCAAACCAGGGTTTGATATTATTCAATCTACTTTCTATTAGTTTTGTTTTGGAGCAATATTACCAAATGTTTCATTGTTTATTTACTGCACACTACTAAAAACCCCAAAGGATTAACAGATTGCAGTTGCACCGACATATAACGGTAATGGTGGTCATGATAAAAATTTTATACCTAGTTTTGGGAGTGTAGAATCTCTGATGGAGTAAAGAAAATTTATTTTTGTTGTACAATGGCACTTGTGATGAAAGATAACTGGTCTGGAAATAACTTATTCTTATTGAGAGGGATTTATTTTTCTGGATTGCAATAATAGTTTTCACTAGATTGATATCAACGCCAGTCAGAAACGTTTAAGCGTAAATGTATAACTTCAATATATATGCATAGAAACGTCATCTAGCTTGCAATATATTATATATCGATTGAAATTGCAGTTCAATCTTCTGTAAGAGATATCAAGTAGCGTTTCTACCGGTTGTTTTTTTAATCTATCCTTGTAAGCTTTTCATTGACGAGAACTTACCAGGATTGGTTACAAGTGATTATTATTGGTCAAGCGTATGCTTGACCAAGGAAGCTTATCCTTTTGTTCTTCTGAACCTAATTTCGAAAATTTCATGGACTCTTCGATCCATGAAAGGCTGCCATGCCATCGTTTATTATTAGTCAAGACGACAAACACTAACATTTTTTTTATAAGCCACCTCTAATGGATCTCCTGTTATAGTAAAAAAGTTCATATACCATAAGAGGGAAGTAAAAATAGAGATAACATGTAAAGAGAGATTTAAATATGGAAGCCAATATTTCATAAAGTAAAAAGAGAACTTAAATAAAGAGTTAGCAATTTGTTTCTCATTTCATTATGTATTAGTCAATTATAAAATTATATATTTTAACTCTAAGTCACGGGGATGTGTCTATTTTGGCTTCAAAATGGCAGTACGGATTGACCAACACGCGTGTTAGTCGTTCGTTTTACACCATCGATTTTGTAATAAATGGCTGCGATTGACTAACACGTTGCTATCACGATGCGCGAAAGATCTGTTTTGGAGCCATAATAGCTTCGACTGAATCATGGAGGGCTATTATGATAACATATTCATAGTTTCATAATAGTCGTACTCGTCTTTCGTCTCCAAGAAATCCATGTATAGACACTTTTACTTCCAAACTAAATAAGAAAATGAAATGATACAACCTCTCTAACATGTTTATATCTTTAACACAACCTCCCAACATTTTAAAAGGAAAGATCGCAAGAAAAAAAATTAGTTGAAATTATAAAAGCTCTTCATCTTTCATGTTTTTGAGTGATTTTCACTTGTAGAATGAACTTTTGCCTCCACCATAACCTCCCAATGTTGACAAAGGAAAATAAAAACTAAGAAAGATATTGAAATTCCAAAACCTATTCATATTCAATGTTTTGTCTTAACTACGATGATTTTGCCACTTCTCTAAGATAGTATTTTTGAAATCACAATTGTTGAGACAAAGTTGTCATGATCGATGACATTTTAGCTACTTGCACAAATTGGAGATCTCACTCAAAGTGGTTTTCTTCTCCATTTGGATGCTTGCACTTCAATTTCAAGGTGTGATTTCTTGGAGATTCTCTAGATCAACCTAAACATAAATTTCTTGAGTATGATTCCTTTTGCATTGTAACACACCAAAAAGAAGCAAACTCTTGAAGGTAAATACATAATGTTTTCTTAGGTGATTCATGACAATAACATTTGCACCAATGATCCAACATTTTTGCCTTAATTTTTAATCACACCTCCCCTAGCAAAAGGCTCCCAAGAACTTATCAATTTACAAAAGGTGAGGAATTCCTTTCCCCTCATCGTGTTTGGAACTCTATGTGACCTTACTTTGTAACATCTTCAAGAAAACTTTCTCATCAAACTGATATGGGCCAAATCTCATAGGTTTCTTTCTTTATCCAATGAAAACATCAAAACAATTGAAAAGAAGATTGTTTATATGCTTCAGAAGGGAATAATTGAACTCCAAGATCATTACCTTTAGGAGAGTATAATCCCTTGGGCTCACAAAATAATTTAGAGCCAATGACAACTTTAAGAAACCCCCTAAAAAGATATTAAATTTTGGCAAATCTTATATTTTGGAAAAAAATATAATTTACATTGGTGAATATTTCACTTTTTATGAAAAAAAAAAATTATATTGGCAAATATTTATTTCTAAATAAAAAATTAGTTTTATAGGATAATATTTTTACATCACTAAAATTTTGAAAAAAAGCTTATTGAATCTTGAAAAATAATAGAAAAATACATTAATCACCATGGCGAATCCTTCCATTTAAAAATAAATAAATTCTCATGAAAAAATTAAGGGCTCAAGGGTGGAAATGATGAAGGGGTTCAAGGGGTAGACTCTATAATATTTAGTTGCCACTCAATAATCTAACAACCCTTGTTGTATTCCAAGAGGTAAAATATAACTATAGTTTGTAATTTCACGGGGCTTGGAATTTCTTAAATAGGCCATTGAGCTCCATTGAGATCAATTATCCAAAAGAAATTTTGTGCCCCATGAGCATTACAAATTGTGGTTATATACTACCTCATATAATACGAGAGTCATTAGATTATATTTTAATTCAATGGTGGCAACTACAGATTGATGATATGGCCCTAAATTAATTTAGATTAAATTACAATATTAAACTGTAGGCAAATTTGATCTAATAATGTATCGAATACTATGCCAAATTTTTGAGTTGGAATTTTTATTAAAATAAACGCTTTGGTGGTTTAAATAAGAAAAAATATCTTTTGTAAAAATTGTGGTGATTTAGGTCACCTTACAACTTAAACTATTATCCACTTCTTGATTCCCAAATTTTAAGTAGTAGCCAATTGGCAAATATTCACCACTAAAAAAATCACTACTTAGATCCCCATGCATTTGTAGTCTTAAGTAAAAAGACAATACTATGTCACTTTCTAAAGAAAAAGGCCAACAATTTTTATCTTTTTAACTTGAAGTAACTAGAATTAATATATACATGGTTTTAATATTAAAATGGTAAACTAATTAAATATAGAAAATTTAGTGTAGTTTGTGATAAAAAATTAGCTTGATATATGTAGACTTTTGGAAAGTTGTCATATTAGGGGAAAGGACCTAGTAGCTACCCACCCTAACTTTCTAAATTGTACATCAGATTTTGATAGTTTCTTTTGAGTTTCTTCATATGTGACTTAAGATCTTAAGTATATTGTTTTAGCTTTTGGGTAGTTATGACAAATACAAGAGGATTTGTTATGTGCACAAATGTCAAAAGATGGTCATTTACAAGTGTTGCCCTCTACATATTCTTAAACATCATAGTAAGTGTGCACTACATCCACAAAAATAATTACACAATTAATCTAATACATATTCTTTTATTAAATGTTTTTACCACTACTTATGCACAAATGCCCCAGTAACCATGTGTTGTGTTTACCCATAAAGTTGCACAACTCCAATTAAATATTCAAATCTTAGCTACTCGGTGTATAAGTGGGTGGCTAATGGTACATGTGAAAAAAAATAGCAAGCTTTTAACTATCATGTATTGGAGACTTTTAAAGATAGTAATTGGTGGTTAGGTGGGAAAGAACATAGTGGTTATTGGTACATGGACAGCCAATGGGACCTTTCCTCTTTTGAATTGTTGAGAAAAAGTAAAACAATGAGGTAGACAAGACATCAATAAATGATGAAATTTAAATTATTTCCCCCCTTATTGTTAACTCTAGTGCAAGGGACCCATATTTAAAATTAAATCTCTATCAATATTTTTTATTGGATGATTTTATCAAACCCATATCACTTTGCAACTCAATATAGGAGCACAAATACTAACTAATATCTCTTCTATTTAGAGCTAAGAATTGAGTGGTATCCATTTTGCCAAAGTCAGCTAGGGCATGATCCTAGCCTAATCCCTTATGGTGTTTCTTACACTAAGAAAAACTTGATCCTTGGTGAGCTCATTCACAACCATTCAACTTCATTAGTAGACCAAGGTCCCTTTGACAAAGCTCCACATCTTTTTATTCACATAGTATGATAATTTGATAAGAAAACTATGTTTGACCTAATTTCAAATGAATTCTCTATCATCTTCTAATTTCAATAAAAAGACCCAAAAAACAATAAAAGGAGGGATTTCTATATTTTTGTGTGTGCATAATCTAGTTTTGGAGAGATAATCATGCAATAAAACTAAACTAGGATATAAAGTGAAAAGAAAATTTAGATCAAGGTGTGCTTTTGGATGAAAGTCTAGAGCTTTGTCACACTTTGGGCTAATAGAGAAATTTGGGATGAAATAGTTTTGAACGAAATAATTTTGTTTGAAACTACTTAGCACCTATATGGCACAAGTAACACCAACACAAATTCTTTCATTTGAAGCTAATATATTGATATAATTTACTACAAGTTCAATTTAGGTTTAATTTATATAGTAGGGTTCTAACAAAATCCTTTTCATAGGAAAGAGTGTTGGCTAAAACTTGCTCACTTGAAATTGTCGATATGATAGCTCATGAGGTAATCTAACCCTCTTTTAGGGTAAATCCAACAAAAAATTAACTTCAACTATGAATTTCTCCAACCAAGGGAGTCTTCATGAAAATCTAAAATATATTTTCATATAACTCAAAGTATATAATATATACATGTTGGAAATATGCTAAAATTGCTTGTGTTGTCATTAATGTCAACACTGTGCTCCGGTTGGATATGGTTCTTTCCCGGTTGGTTACTGCTATCCTGGTTGGACTTGGTTATTAGTGATTCTGATCCAGTGTGATCATATTGGTTGTTTTGATTTTAGATGGTTACTCAAGTTGGTTATATGCTTGTCACATTCTGTTGGTTCATGATTTGGTGCTCCAGAAGCTATCGCTTATGTTCTGGATTACCGGTTGGTATTTCCTGGTATTGGTATTGGTTAACTGATTTTGGTCCATCTTTTAGAAATGGTTCCTAATGTGTTGAAGCAATTCTGCATCGTGTTCTAATTTTTTGGTGGCTTCGCATTGGCTGGCATGATGATTTGGTGGTCCTATTGGATCCGGTTGGTTATTCTGTGAGGGTTTCTACCGGTTGGTGAAACATGCTGATATAGGTCTTAACAAAATTTGTGACGAATATAATTGATTGGGAATTTGAATTAGGTCCATGCTAAATGTAAATCTTAATATTGGTCCAGTGGTATCATGTGATGTAATTTTTATAATTATAGTTTATGGGTTTAGGGTTTACCTGACCTTGTTATCAAGGTTGATGATCTGTATTTATAGGCGACTTATTCATGTAATTTGTTATGGTATGGTTATGTCTTCTTTATCAGAGAGAGGTTTATGTGCGAACAAGATATATCATTTAGCGAAGGTTTGAGAAGGTTTTAGTATTGAAGGGCAGACATCTGTGCTTAACCAGAACTGTATCAAGCATTAGGAGATGCTACTTTCATAGTTCATTTTCTCTGGATTGTAGTCCGATGTTTATGTAAGTCAATGAGACTTCTTTTTGTGATGAGCAGTGAGATCTAGGTGGTTGGATTGATTGCAAGTGCAATACCCATTGTAATTATTTCACATACTGCTGCGGAAGTATTATTTGACTATGGGTAAGGTTTCTCACCGTGGTTTTTCCCTTTACCAGGTTTTCCACATAAAAAATATTGGTGTTGTGTGTTTTGTGCTTTCATGCTTTATCTTTCACTGTGTTGTTTATATTGTGCTCTGGTAAATGGCTTATAATCTGCATTAATTTCTTATACTTATGGAAAATTGATTCATCCCCCCTCTCTATTTTCTCCCAATATCAAAGATTCTAACAATTGGTACCAGAGCGAGGTCCTCTTTGCAGAAGCTTAACTGCTTGAGGAGATCTGATGACATCAAATTCTACATTTAATCCTTACCAAAAGGAGAGTGCTTGATGTTAGAGTAATTGGGTATTTACTTGATTAATTAAACAATATTTGTTTAATTCTTTAAGTTCCTTATTATCTTTTTACACTTAAGCTAACATTAGGTGCATAATAATTAATTCTTTTATTAATTATTATGTGCAAGCCTAGGTTTTCCTTTTTAGGGTTTCTTGACCTATTAGAGGTTATTTTTCTTTTCTTTGTATCATTATGACACTACACATTTTTGGTGAATATTGAGCTCTCCTCTTTTGAGCATATTTTTCCTGTGTTTTGTTCTTCAGATTGCTTTGCTTCATTGCTTCTCCTTGTAACAGATTGTTTTAGCTTGCAAAAGATCTTTAGGCTCATGTGGTGTTGTGTTTCTCAACTCCAACATGGTATCAGAGCTCAGATCTGCAGCTATCTGTTCCTGTTTTTGAGAATTTTTGCATTGGAAGCAGATCTAGGGTTTCAGGCATTTTTTTGTATGCTTAGGGATAGGCCTTTTTTTTTTCTTTACTGCGCACTTTGGGCCTAAATGGACCTCACCATCGTGCTCAGAAGACCCAAAAACCCCTATAGTCATATAAAATTTATCTATTTTTGACTCCTGAGCATCTAACCAGGCCGTATGACTGGCACGCAAATCGAGAAAAAAATTCAATTTTTTTTCAAAAAATCAAAAATCCCAAAGACAAAACAAAAAGAAGGGTTATAATTTTTTTTTTTTTTTGGAAATTGGGGTTTCCTGCAGGTACCGGCGACCTGCCGGCCCCTGCCGGTCCTCCGGTCACCGCCACCGGAACAGTCCACCACCCCGCCGCTCAGATTTTCTCCACTGCCGCCCGGATTATCTCCGCCACCGCCCGACCCAACCACCACCCTCGCCGCCATCCGGCCACCTCCTTCTGGCTCCTCCACCGGACCACCACCCTATAGCCTTTTGAGGGGGGGTTGGTTTTTTGGTCCTATCTTTCGCATATGGAGTCATTTTTTCGAAAACGAATAGGCGTCGGAAAGCTGATTCCAAGCTGGACGTCATGGTGTTAGATTTTTTTTTTGAATCTTCTGTTTGACTATACTTTTTTCTAGTCAAAGTTGGGCTTCTTTTTTGCATTTCTGGGGCCGTAGAATGGGCAAACGGACTCTGTTTTTTGAAAACGAATAGGCGTTGGAAAGCTCTCAGCATGCTCTATTCATATTTGTGATCTTTTTTCTCATAATTTTCATCAAGTACATGAGATATCAGTTTGAAGTTTTTTTTCTTATGCACTACTTCCTTCTCATCAGTATGTACTAGGGTTTGGGTTTATCTATTGTGGGGGGGTGTTTTTTCTTGCTTTCTATCATTTATATCAGAAATATAGAACACCAAAACTCTCAAAACAAAAAAACCCTTCTGCATCTTCTATCTATTTTGAAAGATCACATAATAAAAAAATCAACAAGCAGGTGCAGGTACAAAGTTTTGTTTTCATGGAAGATCCTTTAGTTGAGTTGTTGACTTCACACAACTATCACACTTGGAAGCCCCGCATCACGAGGCTTCTCAGGGCACGAGAGTTGTGGTGTTGTTTGGATGAAGTTCAACCTGTATTGCAACGTCCTTATGAGCTTCTTCAACATAGGAACAAGATGGATGAGGCCATGGGTTTGCTCTCCTTGCATGTCTCCATCAGTCTTTTGTTTCACCTTGATGAGTTGCTCACTCCTCGGGCTATGTGGTTGAAGTTTTATTCTCTCTTTGGGAGGGTTAATGAGATTCAAGCATTACAGATTGAGGGAGAGTTGGTTTCTTTGTCCCCTGATTCCTTTCTCACCATTGAGGATTTTTTGAACAAGTTCAAGACTACCCAATCTATTCTTCAGGGATGTGGCAAGATCAAGATAGACACAGAGTGCATTCATTTGATTCTTTCGAAGCTTCGGGGTCATTTTTCAGTTTTTTGCCTTTGCTTTCTACTCCACCATGGATGGCTTAGGTGCTTGTTTCACCATGCCTACCTTTGATTTCTTTTGTGAGCATTTGTCTCGTGAGCAGTCTCATCTTTCTCAGCTGGATTTGCTTTCAGGATCCAAAAACAAAGCATTGGTTTCTCAGTCCTCTAAGGAGAAACAAAAGCAGAAACTGAAGCTAAAGAAGCCTTCTACATGTAGTGAGAATCCCTCCAAGCCTACTCCTAAGTTTGAATCTAAACCTCATTTCCTCCCAAGCATGAGAAATCTTCACAGTCTGGTGAGTCTTCCTCCAAGACTAAGAAGAAATCAGGAGATACTTGCAGTTTTTGTGGCAAGGAAGGACATCCTATTTCCAGGTGTTGGAAATGTTTAGAGGCTTTAGAGGAAGCCATGTAGTAGCATCACGTCCCCTCACCTCAGGCATCTTCTCCTTACACAGGGAAAGGTCATGCTCTCACTGCTCGAGTTTCAACCTATGGGTCAACATGGATACTTGATTCTGGTGCTTCTCACCATATGACTCACACTTAGCAGTTGGTTACTTCTCTTGCCTCGTGTGGTACTTCACAGATTGCAGTGGGTGACTCACTTCAGCTTTTAGTCTTGGGTTCAGGTTCTATCTCATTGGATGGGGGTACTCTGCAGGATGTTCTGGTTGTTCCTGACATCTCGACAAACCTCCTGTCCATTTATCAGATTTGCCACTCTGGCTCTAGTAAGACAGTTGAGTTCTCACCACATGATGTGGTTATTCGGGACCTCCATGATTCTGATTTAGTTGTTGCTACTGGGAGTGTTGATACTACTTCTCGTATACAGATTTGATGGATTTGAGCCCTCTGTGGGTGCTGGTTCGTCTCTTATAGCACATGCAGATTCAGTGAGTAAGCTTTGACATGAGCGCTTGGGCCATGTCAATTATAGATATCTTCAGTAGATGAGTACACAGGCACTTGTTCTTGGGCTCCCACAGATTTCCTGCACTGATGGTGTTTGTCATGGTTATGTGTTTAGCAAGCATCACCGAGATCCCTTTCCGAAGGGAAGAGCCCATCATGCTTTGGCACCCTTGGAGTTGATTCACAGTGATCTCATGTCATTTCCCACTCCTTTTTCTGGGGCCAAGTATGTGCTCACTTTTATTGATGACTTCTCCAGACGCACATGGGTGTACTTTCTTAAGTACAAGTCTGATGTCTTTGATTCATTTCAAATCTTCAAGACATTTGTTGAGAAGTAGTCAGGTTGTTCTATTCAACGGATATGTACAGATAATGGGGGGGAGTATGTGAATCAGGCTTTCAGAGATTTTTGCACTGAGCATGGTTTGCAGCATCAGTTTACTGTTCCCTACACCCCTCAGCAGAATGGTGTCATTGAGCGCAAGAACAAAACTTTACGAGAGATGGCGAATTGTATGATTCAGTCCAGGTCCATGGATTCATCTTTTTGGGCTGAGGTAGTCAATTGTGCCAACTATATTCAGAATCAGATGCCTCACAAGGCTATTCAACATATGACTCTTGAGGAGGTTTGGTCCCATAACAAGCCTGATGTTTCTTTTTTCTGAGTGTTTGGCAGTGAGGCATGGGCTTTTATTCCTTATGCTTAGAGGAAAGCCATGGAGTGGAAGAGTCGACCACTCATTTTTGTTGGCTACTGTGAGGATGTTAAGGTGTACCAGTTGTTTGATCCTGATTCCAGAGAGGTCTTGTTTCGACAAGATGTTCAGTTTGATGAGTGCCTTCCCACAGTGGATACCCCGACTCTAGTGTCTACTCCTCTACCTACTCCTTCCACTGCATCTCTTCAGGATCTTTTTGAGGATGATTCTAATGATGTTGCTAATGATCCACCATCCCCACCTCCACCCGCTCCACCTTAGATGCCCAAGTGGGCTCGCTTTACTGTTGAGGCAACAGGTCCTCTGACTGGTGATCCTTCAGATACTCGTCGGACCCGTTCTCATACTGTGGGTTCTAGTCTTTTGAGTCATACTATTTCAGATGATCTTCAGAAGTTTTCAGAGGCTACCGGTCATCTTGAGTGGGATTGTGCTATGGAGGAGGAGTATTCTTCTTTGATGAAGAATCATACTTGGGATCTCTGTCCTCTTCCTAAGGGCAGAAAGATGGTTAGGTGTCGCTAGTTGTATTGCACCAAGTATGCTGCTAATGGTTCCATTGATAAGTAAAAAGCATGTCTTGTTGTGAAGGGTTTCTCATAGGTTAAAGGTATTGATTACTCCGAGACTTTTTCCCCTGTTGCCAAGATGAACTCCATTCGCTTTGTACTATCTCTTGCAGCTTCTCGGGGTTGGCCTATTTTTCAGATGGATGTGAAGAGTGCCTTCTTGCCTGGGAATCTACAAGAGGAAATCTACATGAAGCAGCCTTAGGGATTTGTGCAGGATAGTTCTTTGGTTTGCAGACTTCGACGTTCATTGTATGGTCTCAAATAGGCCCCTCGAGCTTGGTATGAGAAGATGGATTCTTTGTTGCTCTCCACTGGGTTCACCCACAGTCATTCTAATCACATAGTGTACATTTAGCTTCTTGAGGGTGAGATCCTGATACTTGTGCTATATGTTGATGATCTCCTCATCATCGGTAGCTCATCCTCTATGATTCAGTATACTCAGCGAGCCTTGATGGATCAGTTTGAGATGACAAATCTTGGTCTTCTGCACTATTTCCTTGGGCTTCAGGTGATTCAGTCTTCTGATGGGATCTACATTTACTAGTAGAAGTATGCTCTTGACATGCTTCAGCGCTTCGACATGCTTGATTGCAAGCCTTCTCCCACTCCATTTCATTCAAAGGTGGTTTTTATCACCACTTGCCCCACTCCTTAAGTATATTCTACACTTTATAGGCAGTTGGTTGGCAGTTTGTTGTACTTGACTCACACCCATCCTAATATTTCCTTTGCGGTTGGCCTTGTCTCTCGATTCTCCCATGGTCCTCATGAGAGTCATTGGCAAGAAGCCAAACGTATTTTGCGGTACATTCAGGGCTCTAGTTCTCATGGTATTCACTATACATCAGGGGACCCTCACATTGTTGGCTACATTGACTTAGATTGGGTTGGTGATGTCACTGATTGGAAGTCTACTTCTGGCTTTATTTTTTGTCTTGGCTCTAGTCCTATCACATGGTCTTGCAAGAAGCAGATTGCTCATGCATTATCATCTACGAAGGCTGAGTACCACGTTGTTGTGCTTGCTAGTTGGCAGATCTTATGGCTTCGACAGTTCATGATTGAGTTTGGTTTTCCTCCTGATAGTCCCACTATTTTTTGGTGTGACAATAAGAGTGCTATTCATATTTCCTGCAACTCGGTAGAGTATTAGCGGATGAAGCACATTGAGCTTCACATGCATTTCATCTGCCAGTTGATTCAGGATGGTGTTCTCATTCTAGAGTACATTCCCACTACTGAGCAAGTTGTAGACATCTTCACGAAACCTTTTGCATCGCCGCGCTATCTTCAGTTGCTCTCTATGCTTGGGGTGAAGGAAGTTGTCCTTGGGGGTTCTTTATGAGGCCTTCCTTCCTTCTTCTTCTTTTAGCATGTTCTTTTATCTCTTTTTGGAGAGGAGTTTTTCCCATTGGGTTTTCTCCTTTGTCTCCGTTTCATAGAGATTTCATTGTATTTGGGTACTTGATCAGGCCTTGTTGCCGAGACCCATCTTTCCTGCTTTTACTAGCTATTCTAGGTTTTAGCTTCTCCCTAAGTCTAGCTTAAGGGGGGGGTGTTAGAGTAATTAGGTATTTACTTGATTACTTAAACAATATTTGTTTAATTATTTAAGTTCCCTATTATCTTTTTACACTTAAGCTAACATTAGGTGCATAATAATTAATTCTTTTATTAATTATTATGTGCAAGCCTAGGTTTTCCCTTTTAGGGTTTCTTGACCTATTAGAGGTTATTTTTCTTTTCTTTGTATCATTATGACACCACACATTTTTGGTGAATATTGAGCTCTCCTCTTTTGAGCATATTTTTCCTATGTTTTGTTCTTCAGATTGCTTTGCTTTATTGCTTCTCCTTGTAACAGATTGTTTTAGCTTGCAAAAGATCTTTAGGCTCGTGTGGTGTTGTGTTTCTCAACTCCAACACTTGATTTGATGGTACAAATTACAGTATATGGAAGGAGCAAATGAAGATTCATCTGAGATGTCTTAGAGATGAAGTTTGGGAGATAATAGAGAAAGGGTATACACCTCATGATCCTAGTTATGGAACTTTGGCACCTCCTGATGAGTAGAAGAAAGCTAATAATGATGTTAGAGTGAAAGAAGCATTGTTAAGTGCCCTATCAGATGAGAAGTTGTTGAATGTCATATAACTGGAAAATGCAAAGTAGATCTAGTTGAAGCTTGAAACTCTTTATGAAGGTGAACAAGCAATAAAGATTGCAAAACTTGAAGGTTACCGAGTGAGATATGAAACTTTGAAGATGGAAGAAGATGAGAAGATAAATTATTTCATGGATAGAGTGAATGAGATTGTCATGAGAATCAAATGTTGTGGTGGAAATGTTAATGAGGATGAGGTTGTGTCAAAGATTATGAGAGTTCTACCTTTGACTTATTAGATGAAGGCTACTGCAATAAATGAACTCCGGACAATGTCAAATACCCCTATTACCAGAGATACATTACCTAAGAAATTGACTGCTTTTGAACTTGAGGAACTTGGAGATCAAAGTACTACTAAAACTGAGACTGCATTTAGAGCATCTGCCTCTGATAAGAAGAAGACAGACTGGAAGGAGTTATATGCTAAAGAATCAGAAGACATTGAGAGAGAAGACAGAGAACTTGAAGAGTTGGAAGCCCTAGTTGCCAGAATAATCCCTAAAGGACCGGTTGGAAGTAAGTATGAAGGAAAAGTTCCTTTTAAATATTTTTCATTCAATAAGATTGGTCATTTTTCTTCTAGATGTCCTGAAAGAGCTTCTAAGAATCAAGAAAGATTTATCAGGAATTATAAACCTAATCCAAAATATCAGAGTAGACCTAGATTTAGAAGGAATAAGGATAAATCATGTTACTATGCTAGTGATGATGATTTTGGTATTACCGATGATGATGATGATGAACTTATGAGTGGATCTAATAATGGAAGCTTCGGTAAAGATTAGGTCTTTATTGCTATCAAGGATGATTCTCTGGAACTTGTCATTGATGCAAATCATTCTGAGGAGAAGGCTCTAGCTGCTAAAATTGAAGAGAAGGATGAATGGGTTATAGACAGTGGTTGCTCACATCACATGATTGGTGACAAGAGGAAATTCCCATCTTTACAAGAATTTGATGGTGGACTAGTCAGATTTGGAGACAAGGCATGCAAGATCAAAGGCAAAGGAACAATATCCTTGGATGGTAAGACTAATACTGACAATGTTTATTATGTTGAAGGTTTGAAGCATAATCTTTTGGGTGTAGGTCAGATAGTGGATAGAGGATTTCATTTACAATTCAAAGATGGAAAGTGCAAGATTATCAATAGATCTGGTTTGGAAAATGAATCTGGAACTCAGACTGAAGGAAACATCTTTCATTTGAACCAGTGAGAAGGCTTGCTTGATTGCTCAGATTGATGAAATTTGGGTTGGCATAAGAGAATGTGTCACATGAATTTTGATTGCATAGTGAAGATCAGTTCAACTCAGGCTGTCAGAGATTTGCCCAAGATTATCAAACCTCATAATCCGGTATGTAGAGAATGTCAAATGGGTAAGCAAGTTAGAACTTCTTTCAGAAGCATACATGATAGATCTAATAAAATTCTTGATCTTATTCATACTGATCTGTGTGGACCAACAAAGACTAAAAGTTTTCAAGGTGATAGATACTTTATGTTGCTTATTGATGATTACTCTAGAATGATGTGGGTTCCATTTTTGAAAGAAAAATCAGAAGCTCTTGAGAAATTCAAAATTTTCAAAGCTATGGTTGAGAAAGAAATATGATTGAAGACAAAATGTTTAAGATCGGATCAAGGCAGTGAATTTACATCCGGTGAGTTCAATAATTTTTTTGAGAAGCATGGAATCTGAAGACAATTTTCTACACCTAGGACTCCACAACAGAATGGAATAGCAGAAAGGAAGAACAAAACTATCTGAGATGTTGCAAGGTCAATGATGATGGAAGCCAAATTGCCTGATATCTATTGGATAGAAGCTGTCAATACTGTGATATACACTTTCAATAGAGTACACATAAAGGTGATACTGGTAAGACTCTTTATGAATTATGGTTCGGTCATACTCCTATTGTCAGATATTTTAGAATTTTTGGAAGCAAATGTTATATAGAAGAGATGATGCATTAGGGAAATTTGATCCTAGATGTGATGAATGAATATTTTTGGGTTATTCTACTAAGAGTAAATCATATAGATATTATAACAAAAGATTGAATAGGATAATGGAAATCATAAATGTCAAAGTGGATGAGCAAGGTAATAATCAGATTAGATCATATGACTATGGACCGGAAGATGAAATTGTCAGATCAGAATCGGTTGTGAAAGAACTAGTTCAGAGCATTGATCTAGTTGCTCCGATAACATCAAAAAATTCCACAGCGATTGTTGATGAACAAAAAGAGTTAGAATGTCAAAAAAATCCTAAGACTCCCAAATATGTGAAGTTGAATCTTTCTGAAGATCAGATCATTGGAGACATGAGGAAAGGTGTGATGACAAGAATAAGGTTAGCTACTGAAGAGTTATGTTTAATTTCTCAAATTGATCTAGACTCATTTATTGAAGCAAGTAAAGATGAGAATTGAATGAGAGCTATGGAAGAAGAATTGAATCAAATAGAAAAGAATAAAACATGGGAATTGGTTCCTAGGCCTAAAGATAAAAATGTTATTGGAACCAAATGGGTTTTTAGGAATAAATTAAATGAGAAAGGTCAGGTTGTAAGAAACAAGGCTAGATTGGTTTGCAAATTGTCTAAGGAAGATGAATCTCTAAGAATGAACCCATCTAGATACAAATCAATGATTGGTGGATTGTTGTACTTAACTCAGACCAGATCAGATATAATGAATGCTATTTGTATTGCTTCTAGATTTCAGTCTGATCCGAGAGGAAGTCATGGTATTGCTGTTAAAAGAATAGTCAAATATTTGGTAGGAACAACAGATTATGGGTTATGGTATCCAAAGGATGACAATTTCAGATTATGTACCTATACAGACTCAGATTGGGTAGGAGATGTGGATGAATGGAAGAGAACTACTGGTGGTGCATTCTTTCTTGGGAAGAAGTTGGTTTCATGGCTCAACAAGAAACAATCATGCACTTCATTATCTACTGCTGAAGCTAAATTTGTAGCTACTGCAACTAACTGCACTTAAATTTTATGGATGAAGAAAATGTTGAAGGATATAAGGGTAAGTTATAACGAGCCTATTGTTATTCACTATGATAATACTGTTGCTATTGATATGTCAAAGAATCTGGTATTTCATTCCAAATCAAAACATATTTCTATAAGGTATAATTTCTTGAAGCAAAAGGTTGAAGCAAAGGAAGTCAGATTGGTTTATATGCCTACTAAGGAACAAATTGCAGATATTTTAACGAAACCATTGCCTAAAGATACTTTTGAATATCTCAGAGATCAGTTGGGCGTCACCACACCTCCAAAAGAGACTTAGAGATGCAGGGATGCATCAATCTGGTGAGCTTATTAGAAATATCTTCTGATTCGTGTTGATGGGATGATGCTGCTACTCAGGGGGTGTAGTTAGCTATTTGGTTTGGCATCAACCCTTTGTCATTGATGTCAAAGGGGGAGATAGTGTTCATGTGAAAATCATAAAATATTAGGGGGAGAGATATTTTGTTGGTTCTTGATTGTTTGGGGAGATTGTTGGCATTCCTTGGGACTTGGATGCTTTTCACATTCAGTGTTGCCATCAATGCCAAAGGGGGAGATTGTTGGCAATATGCTGAAATTACTTATGTGTTGTCATTGATGTCAACATTGTGCTCCGCTTGGATACGGTTCTTTCTCGATTGGTTACTGTTATCCCAGTTGGACTTGGTTATATGATTCTAATCTGGTATGATCAGATTGGTATTTTTGGTTTTGGATGGTTATCCAAGCTGATTATATGCTTGTGACATTCAGTTGGTTCATGGTTTGGTGCTCCAAAAACTATCGCTTATGTTCTGGATTACCGGTTGGCTTTACCGGTTGGTGATATTCGATGATTTGGTTAATTAATTTTGGTTCAGCTTGTAGAAATGCTTGCTAACATACTAAAGGCATTATTGATTGTTCCCTAATTGTTTGGTGGCTTCGCATTGGCTGGCGTGATGATTTGGTTGTCCTACTTGGATCCTTTTGGTTATTCTGTGAGGGTTTCTACTGGTTGCTGAAACATGTTGATATAGGTCTTAACAGAATTTATGGCGGATATAATTGATTGTAAATTTGAATTAGGTCCATGCTATGTAATGTAAATCATAATATTTGTCCGGTGGTATCATGTGATGTAAATTTTGTAATTATGGTTTATGGGTTTAGGGTTTAGCTGACCTTGTTATCAAGGTTGATGATCTATATTTATAGGTGACTTATTCATGTAATTTGGTATGGTATGGTTATGTCTACATTATCAGAGAGAGGTTTATTTGCAAACAAGATATATCATTCAACGAAGGTTAGAGAAGGTTTTAGTATTGCAGGGCAGACATTTTTGCTTAACCTGAACTGTATTAAGCATTAGGAGATGCTACTTTCATAGTTCATTTTCTCCATATTGTAGTCTGATGTTTATGTAAGTCACTGAGACTTACATGTGCCGTAAATAGATACCAGTCCACTCAATAAATGTGCAAAAGACTCTTTCTCATTTACCTCTACTAGTGTGGGATTTCCTATCATATCCATGCATTCTTTCTTGTGTACATAGAGTGAATCCAACCGAGGACTCACCAAGCCTCTTAGACTTCTGGCTCTTCTAATTAGTTTGTCTCTCTCCTTCTCAAGAAAAAAAAAAAGGTTCTCTAAAATCAAAATTTGGCCATTAATTGATGTAGTCAATGAAATCCATCCGTCAAAAGAGTTGGCTATACTTGCAATTTTCTCCTGAATCTCCTTTATCTTTTTATCCACATTAGCTGTAAGTATTGCATTGTTACAACAAACCCTATATATATTTGTACATTGTTTCAAGGAGTTTTCTATTAGGATCAGCTTCTCCTCAATCTTTTTCCTCTTAGTTTCAATCACCTGGTCAAATGCAACTCTCTTAGCTTGAGTAAATCTTTCTAATGCTTGTCAGTTGGAGATTTGTTGTTTCTAATGCTTGTCAGTTGGAGATTTGTTGTAAGGATTGAAATTCCTTTGAGATATGCTCAGGGATTACCTTAAGCTTGTCATATGGGCTCTCTTCATTTTCAATCTTACACTTTGGGACCAGTTTGTGTAGAATAGTGATTGATTGATCTATAATCCCTTTGTCTATGGATCTCTCCTTCATTAGTTTTTGTGCTGCCATCATCATTAGTTCAGTGGGACTCATCTCTGTGATGTTTTTATTTTCTACCTAAGAAGTGTCAATTGACAATAATGATGGACCAACAATTGGTTCCCTGCTGGATTCTCCTATCTTCTCCTCTAAAGATTTATCCTTTATAAACTCCTCACTTGCATTGGTGGCTTTGCCACTTGGTGCAGTTTGTGTAACTGCCAGTTCCTTTGTAGGAACAGTAACCTAAACCTGTACATTTGTATCTAGAAGACAATTATCCTCAATATTAGTATCCTGTACAATATTAGTGTTGTCACTTGGATTTGCACCTAATGCAACCTTGAAATTCTTGCAATCTAGTGACACATTGGACTACTCTCACGTTGTGGGTATCCTATTATGAGAGCAGACCTCCAGATTATAGGCCGGCTTCCTATTTGATCACCTAAAGAACTTAAATGAATTTCTGAGAAAAGGGAAGAAGGATATTCTTAAAACTAAAAATTAACTATTGCTAGGCTATCCACCAATGATAAAAGACCTACAAACTACTTACAAATCCACAAGATAACCAACTAATGAAACTGCTTAAACTCACAACTCAAACATACATGTTTGCATAAACGATTCTCTTGAAAGGCTAGCTTATTGATGTTTACAGAAAGGAGAATAATAATGTTCTCACAATATTAATGCAACAAAATCACATACACAATCAGAGACCTACACTATAACATGTACCTCAGCCCTAAGCATCTGAAGAAACTAAGATAAAATGAAGGATTCTACAAAAGAATCACAAAATTTTAATCAAAATGTTTACAATCATAACACTTAGACCAAATAATTTAAGGAGGAACTCAACTTCTTTATTGAAAACAAGGAACTTTTTGCATTACAAATCTGGAAAAGTCCTAAAAATGAGTTATAGGATCCTGAGTATCTTCTGCTACACAATCTCAAAACTCCCAAACTCCCCCCAAAAGAGTGAAAAAACAAACACTTATACCAAAGCTTGCAAAAAATACAAAAAATTGAATTTTTGGCTCCAAGATGGATCAGTTGTCATCAATTCTAAGCTTTTCCTCAAAATTAGGGGGCTTAACTGAGAGAGAAACTCTTCCAAAGCTGCAAAAAAGAGTAGCCAAACTAAACACAACTTCACGTCATTTCGCGTTGAGTTCACTTGGATGCTACCGGTTATCCGACCATTTGATTTAGCCATCTGCATTAAATGTTAGCACATAACAAAAACCGTCGGGACTGCTGATGACTTGTCGCTATGCCGCAAGGATTAACCTTTATGCACATTTTCGTTGTGGTATAGCGACAACCCTTAGATCTTCAGGAACCTGTTCGGCTTTTAACCAGTTTGGTTTTTGCTTTTATCTCTCCTGTTGCTCTCTTCATCCTAGGCCCACAGGAACGAGCAACAATAATGAACTTTGAACCATTGAACCACTTTGAACCGGTTCAAAGTTCAAGTTCAAAGTTGATTTAAAAAATATAGACATCTGCTCATCTGTAGACTTTTGCCATGTGTCAACCTCTGATTTTCTTGTGGGTCCACTTTGTCTGCCATCTAGACTTAGTCTAACTTGGTTCTTCATCTTCTCTCTACCACGTGGTGCATCCTTATTCATTCTAAGCCCACCTGGATGACCACCTCAACTTCCACCTCGCCAGTCGCCAAGTTGCATGAGATAACCAGCGAGCATCTTCATCATGCAGTATAGCGATGACCGTTGATCTGTCCTCAAACTGCTCAATCTTTAACCTCTTAGCCGCTCACCTTTTCTGCATGTGCTTTGTTGCCAAGTCGCTATGATAACTAGTGAGCTTCTTTCTATAGCTGTATGGTGATGGTCATTAGATCTCTCACATCACCATTGATCTTTCTTGATCTGCTTGACCCTTACCTCTTCGTCCATCCGTGCCACATGTCAATCTTCCATTTGCCACCTGATCCACCTGAGTACAGCCTCATCCACCACCTTAGCACCACCGGACCCACCATTTTACTTTGGTTTGTTCAGCATCAGTCTTTCGGCCAAACTACCTCCCTCAGCGAACAATTTTCATGTCTCATCAAAACTGCAGTTTCATTGATACCTATTATTTTGATTGAACTGATGCATTTAGTGAAACCATTTAGAGATCTATCACAACCAAGGTTTGTTCGACATTCACTTTAATGACATGCCACCTGTCATGAGGCATGTCACAATGTGGTACACTCAGAGTCCACCTCAACACCACCTGACCTACCACCTGTCGCAAGGGTATTCATTCCGGGCACTTAACAATTGCGGTACAATGACAGTGATGGATAGCCCCAGAATGTCACTCCACCATTCGATCTTCCTTGATCTGTCCTTGGATCTCAACGATCTGCTCGAGATTTAACTTTCCCTTTTTGGCACGTGCTTTGTCGCCAAGTCGCGGGGAGTATTTGGTCATTATCTTCCCATCGTGACATAGCGACAATGGTCAGATCTTTCTTGATCACCATTGATCTACCTGAATCTGCTCGATCTTTAGTCTCTCTAAGCAGCTCTCTCTTATGCCACGATGTCACCATGTGGCACACCTCTATTTTGCTATATGATCCATGCAGGTGCCACTTCAACTTCCACCTAGATGCCACCTCACCAGTCGCTAAGTCACAGTGATTAACAGTCGAGCACTTTCGCTTAGCAGTATAGCGATGGCTGTTAGATCCTTTGCAACCTACTCATCTGTTAATTTGCCCTTTCACTATAAAATTTGGCCACTTTGAGATGTCGGGAGGCCCACCAACACTAAAATGCTCCTTGTCAAAAGCCTGTAAGCTTTGACACTAAGGATATATGTGGCCTTGCCTATAAATGCGATAAATTTCCTCCACATGGCCAATGTGGGATAAATGGTCCTTCTTGGGCCTTTCCTTTGTCACGCGACCCCTACAATTTGATTTTACCTGAAGGTTTCTGAGCCTCTCCAAATTCAAAAATGAATTTTGCAATGGAGCATGAACATTTATGTGATCTATCTATCTTTGTAACATTCATCTCCATCAGCATGCTAGGCTCAACCCTCGTGGGAGCCACATTTTAACCCACATGCTAGATTTTACCTTTCCTGTATCTACACATGAAGCAAACAAGTTAGACAAAAACATGTATTATTTTCATACTTAGCACTTGTTTCTCCTTCTGAGGCATATTGAGCTTGTAGCGAAAATAGGTAACATTTTTGGTGACATCTACTATATGTTTGCCTGCTAAACATCTTGACCAGCTGCCTAACTCTATCTATTGGGCACAAAGTCATTAAAACTTGTAGAAAATTGAAAACACAACTAACACAACATGAACTTTGAAAACTCCTCAAAACTTGTCCAACTTAATTGTTTATAGGTATGTGGTTTGTGAGAGTAAGCTGAAATAGCTCGCTGTCATGAATGATATGGATGTAATCAATGAAATAAGATAGGGTAACAACAAAAGAACTCTAAAAAACACTACTACAACAATTTATTGCAGTTGTATGAGGGAGATGCCTTTTGTGTGTGACAGGGGATAAACATATTCCTTATTTGATATAATGGACACCTCTCTTCTATAGCTTCGATGGATTGCAACATTATGACTCTTATTACTCCTTCAGAACTATGCACTAGGCACTTAGGGAAAACAACAAACTACAACTAAAACCTATCCTATACTAACAACAAGACAAAACTTAGCTAAACAAAACCATTTACAAAATGACTGAAATAGCTTCCCTTTCTTCCCAATTTACAATGACTTGCATACTTAAGGTCAGCTAAGGAGAAATAAGGCACATAAAGATAACCAACAAAATGAACTACTATCTTTTGAACAAGGTGAACAAGTCCATCTACATGATCAAACTGATCATGTGAATTTCTCTCCCAAAGAGGATATGAGGATTGAACATCTACAAAGGCATCCTTGGTTTTATCTCCCAGTAAAGATTCATGCATGGGGACTTTATTGGACTCCATCTGGGATGAGTACCTAATAGGACAACCTCTTGTAAGGACAAAGCTTAGGATTTCCTTATTGATCTCTTTTTCATGGACTACCATCTTATCATCTTGCTGATTAGAAAGGTCTCTCTCCTATGACTAAATTGGTGAAAAAATGGTAACCTCCTCCATATGATCATGTTGGTCATGGTAAACCTCACTTAGAGGTGTTGGTTTGGTATCCAAACTGATACAAAATGTATCTAAATCATTCCAGAACATGTCTTCCTCAATGTCTTCTTCACTTTTTTGAGTAGGAGGAATGATTTCCGGCTTAATGCAACTTTCATCAGGCCCTAATAAAACATCAACAAAGTTCTTTTCAATTATAGGTGTAGACGTCTAAAAATGGTCAATGCTTGCGGAGTCATACTTAACATTTGCGCATTGCCTTATTTTAGGGTTTTTGCGTTGCATTAACATTTCTTCTATGTTGCATACTTGGTCTTTATCATTTGCGAGCATCAAGTCCTTCTTTTGCATTCTTCATTTTTCTTGCTTTCGAATTTGGTCTTGTCGATAACAATCTTCAGTCATGATTTTGGTCGATCTTATCCTGTCGCATCAATGTGCATGCTCATTTGGCATATTTTGACATTGTCAATTCGAATTCATTTTGGATATTGTCAATCCTAATCGATGATAGAATTAGGGTTTTGTCCTCTTATCAATCTTATCATTTTGCGATCGATTTGTCATCGATTGTTGTCCTTTTCAATCTTGTCATCTTGCGATCGATTTGTCATCGATTTTTGTCATTTTCAATCTTGTCGTTTTGCGATCGATTTGTCATCGATCGTTGTTCTCTTTTCAATCTTTTCATTTTGGCGATCGATTTGTCATCGATCGTTGTCTTTCTCAATCATGTCAATTTGGATCAATTTGTCATTGTTCCTCATCAATTGGCACATTTATCAATCAAATCACTTATCAGCATTGGTCTTTTATCAAGTCAGAATCATGATCGAATCGACATCAATTATTTTTTTGTCAAACCTAATTGTCATCCTTGCATTTCTAATTTATCTTCTAAGGTTTTATGATTTATTCATTTAATCTTGATTGTCATTTTTTCTCCATTTTCTCTATAGGTTAAATGATTTATTTATTTATCCTAAGTCTTCTTGTCACAATTAAATGTTTATTTAATTGGCTAATTAATTCCTCCTCTTTTTGTAAATTAATTAATGAATGAAAAATTATTAATTAATTTACCTAATTTTCATCAATTTCCTAATTTCCAAGTCATCATTTCTAACCTAATTTTCTAATTTCTTCTAATGTCTATTTCTATTTCAAAATCTTGTCATAAATTCTTGCATAGCAATTTGTCATAAATTGTCATAAATCCTTGCATAGCAATTTGTCATACACTTGTCATAATTTTGTCATTCTTGATTTGAAATTTCCTTTCAAATCTCTTCATACTAATCTTGTCTTTTCTCCAATTTATCTATAAATTGGATGAATTTCTTCAATCCCAATTAATCACTTTTTCGAATCAATCCTCGAATCAATCATGCTTCTAGTATTCTTGCACTACCGTCTTGTCAATCTTGCTTTCACATTATGCTTATGCACTTGAAGGTGAGATCCACAAAACAAAGAAATTTGAAGGAGAAAGAAGGACAATGGAGGATCATGGAGGAGACATCCGCATTTACGATGGTTTGCATTTGAATTGAATGTTTCATTTCCATATCTCTATTGAATGTTTGTAGGTTTTGTTATCATTACAATCTGGTTTTGTGATTGAGCTAGTCTAATTTGTCTATTGCTTTGATGAATTTCCAAATTCCCATCTACATTAATTGGTGAACCTGACGTGAATCTAACCATTTAACCATGTTTTGAGTGCCTTTTGAGCTGTTTGCAGGTGGAAAACCCAAGAAACAGGGCAACTCAGGGCTTTCTGGGCACTTCTAAGCCCGTGTAGGAGGAATCTGCGCCTGTGTCAAGGGATTTGCGCCTGTGTCAAGTACTTCTACGCCTATGTCAAAGGGATCTGCACCTGTGTCAATGCATTCTGTGCCTGTGTCAAGACATTCTGCGCCAGTGTAAGGCCAGAAACAGAGGTAAAAATCAATGTTTTTACTTGCAAGTTACCTTGTTTTGCATCATGTTCTGGTATTCTGGTTTTCTTTGGTACTGATTCTCTATGCAGCACCTTGGCATTATGCATGGTGAAGACAAAAATGAAACTACTAACAGATCTTATGCAGGTTCGCTAGTCAAAGACCAAACAAATCAAACTTCTAACTTAGTGATTTTGTAGGTTGCCTTGTATTCCAACCAAACTTTGTGTTTGTGATTCATAATTAGGCACCTAGTATGATTGCTAAGTAGGATGGAATGAACATGTGTTTGCTTTGATTGTTGAGTTTGACATTGGAGTAGGAGAGTATGCTCTCATCCTTCTTAGGGTGATCAGAAATCTAGATCTTTGATACCATTCTCATGTTTTGGATTGTTTGTCACCTTTAGAGGGCCTGCCTTCCTAACCATTTGCTTTCTTTTGCAAGCAAGTGACAATCGTGAGAAGGGAATGACCCAAAGTGAGCACAGCTAGAGTACCTTGGCATTCTAACTCACTATAAATAAATACCTGATGGGCAAAAGCTTTGAAGGAAGGGTTACGTGGGAATTGTAGTTACTTGGGAAGTGATGACCCTTGGACTCTTTCTTATATCAACATCTAAGTAGGGCCTCATGGTCTAAATCATGCTTGCATGACTACATTTGTTTGGTATCTTGTTGGGCCTATGTCTCAATCACGCTTGCGTGACACCAAGGAGTAGCGCTTAATAGAAATCCTTATTAAACACCTTGTATTTAGAGGCCAAAAATCCTTCTAGTTGCTTGAGAAGGAGGAGTTCGGATACTTGGAAGAGATACTAAGTTCGCCATGGGGAGATTTCCATGGGGACTGATTCTTGGCTGCCCTGAGAAGTGAGTGCCGTGGAGGGGATCCCGTGGGGTCAACATCTATGTATTCTCCTTGAATCTCATAACGAGTCTACCTCTCAAGTACCTACTGTCCTTACCTACCATAAGAAATGTGTGAATGAGCATGATTGTCTTGAGTCTAAGTTAAAATATCTTGTCTTCTTTGCTTGTCAAAAGTTGAGTTGTGTCTCATTTCAAAAATAAGACAAATTGATTCAAAACAAGGTTAAACACAAGAGTATTTCATTCAACAAAGTTCAAAACACCTTCAAACATGGTTGTCAAATTTTTTTCAAAATCTTGTCTAAACATTCATGTCACTTAGATTTAGGTTCATCCTAGGTTTGCATTTTGCAAGTTCATTGTCAACTACCAAGGTTAGGTTTCACCTAGGTCATACTCCTTTGCATATCAATAAGGGTCATCCATTTGCATGTGTCCTCTTGCATTAGAGTAATACCATTTCATAATTCAACCTTAGGTTGACATTGTCATATATTTGCATTTGCATCTTTGTCCTCATAACATTAGGTCACATTTGCATACCCTAGGTTTCTTCATTAAGCTTAGGTCATTATCATATCATATTAGGGTCATTTGCATAGTAATTGTCCCTTTGCATATAGTGTCAAAACTAGGTTTTGTCATACTTGAGTAATGCAAATCTTTGATAAACCCTAAGTTATTGTTAGGAAGTCTAGACCTTATCAAACTTTTGTCTTTTTGTCATCAATGTCATTTGGTCAAACCTAGCTTAGTATCCAAGCATATAGGTGAGACATTGTCAATTTGTCCTTTTGTCACTTGGTCCTTTTGTCCTTTGAGGTCTAGACATCATTTCGATTTCCTAAGGGTCTCTTTTTAGATTTGCATTCCAAAAAGTTTGTCAAAATCTTGGAAAACAACCAAAAACATAGGTTGCATTCTTGCTATAGATTGCATTTTCATCTATTTAGTTTGCATTTAGCTGCATATCATACATTATCCTTGAAAAATTCCAAAAATATTGCATTTGCATAGTGACATGCCTATTGAAACAAGGTCAAAATCTAAGAAGATGGGTGAACCAACGTATCAACCCATTGACAACATATTAAATTCATAGTTTCAAACTAGTCAAACAATACAAATTGAAGGTTTGTCAAACACATCTGTGTAGGGGAAAAAGCGAGACTAGGACAATGTACCCTAATCCTAACTTTTGACACACATTGCGGAATACGAAAGAGCCTAGAGATATCACACGGTTGGCTACTTATTTTGGTGAAAGAGAGAGCCACGGGATATCTATTAGGATTTCTATTCCCTTGTTGAAATTGAAAGCTAAAATGATACAAGTTCAAACCCTAACCTCAAAATGTAAGTATGAACTAGTAACAAGTTTGCAGAATTGAGATTAAGCAATGAACAGCTGTAAATGTAAGGATAAAATAAGAATACAGATATGTACCCGGAGTCAAAATCGGACTGAAAATGTTCGGGACGGGGGCACGGGCGCCACTGTCTTGAAAATTGCACCGGAAACCACTGTTTTGCACCCTGAAACACTGTCTGGAAACTGTCGGAAAGCTGTCTGTCCGGAGGACCAGGGCGCCCAGCGCCTCTGTCCCAGGGACCAGGGCACCCAGTGCCCCTGTCCTGGCAGGACCAGGGTGCCCAGCGCCCCTGTCCCAGTCTTCTGAGCTGCAATTGCACACAGAGTTCTGTCTCAGTCTCCTCTTTCCGGATCTGTGTCCTGCGGCGTCGTCCGAACCCCGAGACCTGCAATAATATCTGAAAAGGGGGAAGGGCGGCTATATAGGGTTTTGCCTTAGTCAAACCCCCGCTTTGGTGATTTCCACCTCCACGAATAGCCAAGTTGTTTTGTAAAATGTATTGTGTGTGCAGACCTAGTGTGTGTGCAAAGTCCAAAATGCAAGAAAGCAAACTAGAGCAACCTAGAAAGTAAACCCTAATTGCTTGTAAATGATAATGCAAATGCTCTAAATCAAGATGCAATGTGATCTAAAGCATGAATAAATGATATATCAAAGCTTATGTAAGGACATGAAAACAATATGAAATCATACCCAACCCTCAAGGGAGGAGTACAAGCCAATCTTCAGTCGGTAATCTCCTATTGTTCTTCAATGTCTTCCAAGCCCTAATTGGATGAATGAATGAATTTGATAGATGCTTGATAGAATGATGTTGAGTGTTGTTGAAGTCTTCAAAGATCTGCTCTTTTGCTGCATATGAAGTTCCTGGAAACAAAAATCCGATCTCTTCAAATGAAGAAAGAGAGCTCTTATGTATGAAACCCTAGGTCGTAAATTCGTATTTTGGCCGACCTAGAGATTGAATATCCTGCCAATTTCTTGGGGTTAAGCTTTATTTTATGATTGGATCGTGCTCCCAAAATTTCGGGAAAAATGTCTGGGACCATGTTGCATGGGCGCCATGGTCCCGACAACTTTTCACCAAATTTTCAGGGCCATCGGATATGATGATTTTAGAGAGAATCCCGAAGTTACAGGTGATTTCGAGATGTTTAGACCCCGAAACCAAGCCCCCAAGTTCGAAATAGGACTTAATTAGGGTTTTTGATTAAGTGGTGTATTGGAAGAATAAAATGCGAAGGGCGCGCTTTAGTGAAAGGGCCCAACTTTGTGATGTAGAAAATGATGAAATAGGGCCTTAGACCTAATTAATTTGATTAATTAAGTGCTGAAGGAGAAATGCAATGCAGAATGCAAAACGCACTAAGGCGGGTGCTAAACTAGGTGCGAAATTGTATCACCCTAGCGAGTGCGTACAATTTACGACGCTACATTTAGCCCCCACTTTAGCGGTCATATGAGTACTACGTGCATATGCAAGCTAAAGTACAGAAAAGTAAACATTATTTGAAAAAGGATATATCCATAAGTCGTCGGACGAAGCCCCCAGCGGTATCTGCAGTACACAGTTAGGAACCGCACCCTACAAAACAAACGTTAGATCACAAAAATCACCTAATGCTTACTAGGGAAAGTGATGAAATCTGTGAGTAGCTATATGCCCCCCCCTGTTTCGACTTGCTTATTTAGGGAGGTGAAACAGGGTAGCATGTTTACTTGCGACAAATTGTGTAATAGAGTATTGATGAGGGGTGTTCACTAAATAGGCTTCATCAGATCACTTTTTGAAACATCCTGAGAGTAGGAGAAGGAAAATACGATTCCAACGCAACAAACGGTTCGAAAATCGCATCTCCCAAACTCAAGTTATGATAAAATGAAGGATAGGATAAAAATTAGGATTTTAAGAAGTAAGAATAAACAAACGAGAGTATATACTTTGAAAGTGACACTTGTATTCGTCACTTTGTCAATTTCAGGATACTATTCAGTGCAGCGGAGGCCACCTAGTCATCATGCCTTCATGACGACCGGAGCGTCCCACGAGGATCGAGATCCTGCGCCAGGCCGTGATCGACAACGAGCCACTGGACGAGGTGAGTTGACTGAATGTTTGACTTTTGATTTCTCGCATGTTTGACTTTTCCGTGATCGAATGCGGACCCTGAACGTCGACCGGGGCCCACCTAGGGCACCCTGGTCCCTGAGGGGCGCCCTGGTCCCCCCAGGGCGCCATGGTCCCTGACAAGGGCGCCATGGTCCCTGTAGGGCGCCATGGTCCCTGTAGGGCGCCATGGTCCCTGACAGGGCGCCATGGTCCCCTCAGGGCGCCATGGTCCTTGACAGGGCGCCATGGTCCCCAATCAGGGCCTGGCGAGGGGTTACAAGGCAAGCATTCAATGTTCAACAGTTTGCATTTGCGATTTCGATGATTGAGTACTGATTTTGGTCATGTTTTCATTTTGCAGGGTCTCCCGTACATGAGAGAGCACACAGCGGGACACATCCTTCGCACTTTGCGAGACCAGATTCCACGGCTGACTCAGTCAGAGAGAGATACCCTATCGATAGTAGGATTGTGGTACATGATTCTTATGCCAGCCATTCGATTTCATCCTGCGATGCTGATGGCACTGATGGAGAGATGAGATCTGGACACCTGTACCTTTCACCTTCCGGTAGGAGAGCTGACGGTCACACTCGAGGATGTGTACCGTATACTGCGTCTTCCTATCAGAGGAGCGACAGTCACATATGCGACTGATAGGGTAGCAGAGGATCATCAGAGGGAGCAGATGTACTGCATAGGGAGAGTCATGCCGAGCGAGACGAGAGGTCGTATCATGGTCAGCTGGCTCTTACATCCTACAGGAGAGATACCACTTCTGAGACGCCTCATGATAGCCATCATAGCACTAGCCGTCTGCCCTAATGGGCGAGGGACACACATGCATGGGGGCCTCACATGGTGTATCAGAGGGATGGAGAGACATAGGAGAGTTTATGCATGGGGTCGGAGTATGCTTGCACATCTCTATCACGACCTTGAGGAGTATGTATTCGGACAGGGTTGTAGTTTGATGACATGCACACTTCTGCAGGTGTGGATCTTAGAGCACTTCACATGCACCAGGCCCGTTGGCTATCCACTGAGTATAGCGAGCGAGCGACCTAGGGTGTTCGCTTATCCATTGACCAGCGAGTGGAGATTTGGGGATTTGTTTTATTAGAGAGTGACTATTGATAGACTGACAGCCGAGGTGACAGTGTGGAGACCTTACCTACGGATGCACAGATGGGATGGTATGGAGAGACAGTTAGCATGTCTACAGAGGAACCGCTTACTGCGAGGACGATATGCACACATCATAGTCCCTTTCTATTTTGACCGAGTACGGAGGCAGTTCGGACTAGAGCAGTGTGTTCCAGCCGATGTGCCCATCTATACTCGACACTCACGGGTCCTTCCCAGACCTAGAGCAGTAGCGAGACCGACGGTGGATGATATCGAGACGACAGACTTAGAGGGATCAGATCAGGATGTAGTCACTGACTATTTTGCAGAGCCTGGAGCACAACGTAGATATATTTCATGGTTCATGAGATCATATCCAGGTCCTATCTTTCCACCAGATCATCCGACAGGCTATCCAGGCCCATGGAGACATGGAGACCGAGACGAGGACGAGGGATCCAGGTCAGAGGAGCCAGATGAGGGAGAGGATCATGAGGAGGTGGGAGATCCTGATCCACCTACAGGCGATCAGCCTAGTGACGAGGAGGAGGAGGATGCAGATAGAGAGGAGGACGACGAGGATGCAGGTGATGATGCGGATGAGGATGAGGATGACGAGGAGGACGAGGAGGAGGATGATAGAGATGATGAGGAGGAGTCGGATGCAGCTCCCCACCATTCAGGAGACGATACCATAGCCCTGGACCCACCTTTTATTCCCCAACAGGGGGAACAGGAGGTGATACGGAGACCTGTCACTAGTACCGTCCAGCCTACACCCATCGTGGATAGAGTATTCGAGCGAGGGGAGCCTAGCGGTTCCCAGTCACAGATGCTACCATATCATGATCCCTACTGGCGCGAGGGAGATCCAGGTATAGTAGATTTATATTGATTGATTAATGCTTTGATGATATAGAATGGTACTAACAAAGATCTATTCTACTGCCACAGCTAATGTGCAGGAATGGCGTTCCTTGATTCAACAGGCAATGACAGACATTTCCATGATAGCACAGATCCCCAGTTCCTCACAGATTACCTACAGGCCTCAGGGGAACACGGGTCGGCATGAGGATTTGTTTTTCCCATTTCGATTACAGGTAGATATATGGAGGGAGAGAGAGAGAGTCCTATCAGAGGATCTCCGTCAGGCACGGCAGAGAGAGGGAATCCTATCGGAGGATCTCCATTAGGCGCGGCAGAGAGAGAGAGTCCTATCAAAGGATCTCCATCAGGCGGGGCAGAGAGAGAGAGTCCTATCAGAGGACCTCCAGCAGGTGCGGCGAGATCTAGTAGCGGCCCAGACCGAGGCTACCACCTATCATGCGATCCTCATGGATAGGGATCGTAGGAGTTCCTCTCGGAGTCACTCACGATCTGTATCGTGCTACACACCCATGGGTCCACCTCCATGGCCAGATCAGGAGGGAGCATCCAGTCGACACTCTCCAGCCACTAGCCCTAGGGATAGGAGATGATTGTATGATGTAAGAGAGAGGTCACATTTTGGATATACAGTGACCTATGTTTGTACACGATCCACACATATATATGTATATATACATGCTTCTCATTTTTGTCTCAAATGTGTTATCTTTAATGCCTAAAACAATGTATATTTTGTTTTGATTAAATCTAATACATTTGGTAAATGTACATGTATGTTCAGGATTTAATTTCTATGTGATTGATTTCTCAATGCTCCATGATTAAATTGATACATGTGTGACTTAATTAACATATTTAATCAAGTACAACATTGATGATAAGGAAGAAATATGCATTAAGTCTAAGAATCATACAACTAATGTGATTTAATTTTGAACTTAAACACAACATGATACGATTCTACTTAACACATAAAGACACTGTATAATATGCTAGTATTATGAAAATGTAAACCTTTTACAATTTACATTAATGAATTCAAGACAAACTATAAAGTAAGAAGAAATACTTGTCAGGAACGAAGCAATATAGATCAAACATCATAACATTTAATTCTATTTTGCTTTTAATTAAGAAATACTAACATATTATCCAATGTTGAAGAAGATAGATAAGAAGTGAAGAATTTAAGCATAATATCTACGCAAGTGCATAGCATTGATAGGTTCTTTAAGAGGTGTACCGTCTACATCCGCTATTTTGTAAGCACCTGATCCATAATCCTCAATAACGATATATGGTCCAAGCCAATTAGGACTAAATTTTCCCTTTTCGGCCGGCAAGGCATTCACATTGCGCTGATTCTCATAAAGGACTAAATCATCTACTGAGAAGGAATGTTGAATGACCTTATCATTATAGCTTCGCTGTAGAGTTTTGTGATAGGCTTGAATATGCTCAAGAGCGTTTATACGCTGTTCATCAAGCATCTCAAGCTGTTGAAGTCGTTGTTCTCTATAGGAGTCATCATCTACTATACCTTTAAGAGAAACCCTAAGTGATGGAATTTCTAACTCTAAGGGCATAATAGCGTCAGCACCATAAACAAGATTATAAGGAGTAGTTCCCGTAGCAATTCGTACACTCGTTCGGTAAGCCCAAAGAGCGTAGATTAGCTGGTTACTCCAATCCTTACCATGCTTATTTACGGTTTTACGAAGAATTTGCTCATATATCTTATTAGATGATTCAGCTTGACCATTTGACTGAGGGTAATACGGTGTAGAAAATCGATGTTTGATATGATACTTCTCGAGGAATTTCTTCACATCCTTGTTCTTAAACGATGTTCCATTATCTGATATAATAGTGGAAGGTATCCCAAATCGAGAGATAATGTTTTCTAGAAGAAATTGACAAATCACTTCAGCAGTAGTAGAGTGAAGAGGAATGGCTTCTACCCACTTCGTAAAGTAATCTGTTGTGGTTATAATGAAGGTGTGTCCTTGAGATGAAGGAGGAGAGATTTTTCCAATAAGATCCAAACCCCATGCGGAGAAGGGCCAAGAAGCTACTTGAGAGCGAAGTTCTTGGGTAGGAGCATGAATCAGGTTATTGTGTTGTTGACATTGATGACATTTCTTAAAAAATGAAAAGGAATCCTTCTGCATGGTTTGCCAATAGTATCCCATACGAAGCAGCCTATGAACCAGGGATTTGCCCCCAAAGTGCCCCCCACAGGCACCCGAATGTGCCTCTTCAAGGGCAATAGGGATTTCCGACTTGTTAAGACAACGAAGGAGAAGACCATCATAACCCCTTCGATAAAGGACATTAGAAAGAATGATATATCTAGCAGACAACTTGCGGATTCTAGCCCTAGTGTTCCTATTAGCAGAATCAGGGAAGGTACCATCGGTCAAATATCTTACAATATGCGAGAACCATTCATCTGAGTCTACAAAGTCACAACATGTTACCAAGCTAGAATCATCTTCAATAGCTGGAGAAGTAAGATTGTGAATAATGAAGTTAAGATCAACCATAGGGTCCTCTAAAGATACTAACGAAGCCACACATGCCATTGCATCCACATGTCGATTATCTTTTCGAGGGACAGGTTCCATGGTATAAGAATCGAAAAAAGATATAGCAAGGTCTTTATATTGTGATAATTTGTCCTGTTTCGCTTGATATAGTCCTGTTACTTGTCTTATAATCAATTGCGAATCTCCATAGATATGTATGTGTTTTATATTAAGAGCTAGGGCTGCTTTTATTCCTGCTATAAGAGCCTCATACTTAGCAATGTTATTGGTACACAGGAAATTTAGACGATATGACAAGGGAATAGGTTTCTTTGTAGGAGAAATCAGAACAACACCTGCCCCCGATCCCGTACGACACTTAGAGCCATCAAAGAATAACTCCCAAGTTTCATCTTCCTCTATAGAAAGAATGAAGTCATTAGGAAAGGACTCAGGGTTAGGGAAGGAGAAGGGTGAAGGGGCCTCAACTAAGTGATCGGTCAACGCTTGTCCTTTAATTGCTCTTTGTGAAACAAATTTAAGGTCAAATTCAGTTAACATCATAACCCACTTAGTGAGACGTCCTGACAAATCAGTTTTAGAGAAAAGATGCTTCAACGGATCAAACTTAACCATGACATGGACTTCTGAATTTAAAAGATAATGTCTCAATTTCTGAGTCGCAAACACCACGGCCAAGCATTGTCTTTCTATCACAGAATATCGGGTCTCATAATCGAGTAAGGTACGACTTATGTAATACTCCGGACACTCCTTACCATCTTTATCATGTTGTGCTAACAATGCTGCGAGAGCATGAGAAGAAGCAGCTGTATACAGGATAAAGGGTTTAGAAGGTTCGGCAGGTTGAAGAATAGGAGGACTAGCTAAATACACTTTTAAATCTTCAAATGCTTGTTGACAATCCTCATTCCACTGAAAAGTGATATCCTTTTTAAGAAGTTGAGTAAAAGGAAAGGTACGATCCGTAAGTTGAGACACAAACCTACGAATAGCTTGAATCTTTCCTTGTAAGCTTTTAAGTTGAGAGACATTTCGAGGAGGTGGCATGTTAACAATAGCATCTATTTTCTTAGTATCCACCTCAATCCCACGATGCGAAACTATGAACCCTAATAGTTTTCCACTATCCACACCAAAAACACATTTTCGGGGATTCAAGCGCATGTGATATTTACGAATTCTTTCAAAAATTTGACGAAGGACTTTAACATGATCCATGCGAAGAAAGGATTTAGCCAAAATATCATCAACATAATCCTCTAAAATCTTATGCATATAATCATGAAAGATAAGGGTCATTGCTCGTCGATAAGTTGCACCGGCATTTTTTAGTCCAAAAGGCATCATTATCCAACAAAACGTACCCCAAGGAGTGGTGAAAGCGGTTTTGAATTGATCTTGAGGGTTTATGAAAATTTGATTATAGCCTGAAAAACCATCCATGAAGGATAACAAGGCATGTCCTGCCGTAGAATCAACTATCATGTCAATGTTTGGAAGAGGAAAATCATCTTTTAAAGAAGCCTTATTTAGATCCCGAAAGTCGGTACACATCCTTATTTTGTTATCTGGTTTAGCCACAGCGACAATGTTTGAAATCCAGGGGGAATAGTCAATAGGGCGGATAAATCCAGCCTCTAATAATTTTTCAATCTCAGCTTTAACAAGCAGAGCTATCTTAGGATTCATTTTTCGAATCTTTTGTTTCACGGGCTTAGCATCAGGAACTAAGACAATATTATGAGTAACAATCTTAGGATCTATACCAGGCATGTCAGAATATGCCCAAGCAAAGATCTCAGGGAATTCATGCAATAGCTCTTCATATTGTTTCTGTTCCTCTTTATCCAAACATTTTCCAATTTTAATGATTTTTTCTTTGTTGCAAGGATCCATCTTAACATCAAGGGTATCACTTATGAGGAGGTTACTTTGTTGAGGAGTATCCTTTAACTGAGGGAATTCTTTCACAATCTTATCATTATCAATCTCTTTTCCAAAATAAGCTTCAGTGTTCAAACAATAAGGGAGACCCCTATTGTGATGATAACGAGGAAGAGTGTCATAGGCTCCCAAGAACTCAGCTAAAGCATCGTCAGTAGGGAAGATATCCAGAGCACAATCATCTAAAGAATCCTCATCAATATACTCAGGGTGTTGTATTGATAAAGATGTAGAGATAGCATTAACACCAATGCATGGTCTTTTAGAGGCTTTAGTACGTCTGCAGGGATTATAACCAAGTCCAAAGGCATAATTATGAAAATTAGTCTCTAGAGGAACTCTAATCCCTTGTTCATTAGCACCACAACCTTTTCCATGATACCCATGCTTAGCAAAAATGCGAAAACCACGACCATAGCGATCAACCATTTCAGGAAAAGAAGGTGGTTTTTCATAAGACAAAGAATCAAACTCTTCATAGTTATAGATGTGAGAAGAGGAAGTTTGAGAAGCGGCTACAAAGTTATTACTCATAGCCTCAGGCAGGGTTGATTGATTTTTAGTTTCTTCCTTCTTTTCAACTTTGTGATTTTCAGTTTCTTCCTTCTTTTCAACTTTAAGCTCTCTAGAAGGAAGTTTATATTCACCTACAAAGGTAGGATTAAAATCAAGAGATCCCCAATCATCTTCTACGAGAACCTTCTCAGGATCAAAATCCTTTTTTTGTGTAGTTTCAAGCCGAGAAGGATCTTCCTTAGGAATTCCAGATTCATCCCAAGGATTTTGATCCTCGGGAAATGAAGACTCATCAATAGGTTTCTTGTTTAAAGAGTCATCATTAGACAAGGATGGCTTAGAAGAATCTCCTTTAGATGTTTGTAGACATGCTTGAAAATTAGTATCTCCCATCAAAGTATATGTCTTATTGTTATAGATGAATTTAACTTGTCTATGCAATGTAGAGGGGACAGCTTGCATGCTGTGGATCCAAGGCCTCCCTAATAACAAGTTGTATGTTAAATTTCCTGGCATAACATGGATAGGAGTAGGCAAAGTAACAGGTCCCACTGTGAGAGGTAAGGTGATGATACCCAATGAAGTCTTAGCCACATTGTCAAAGCCACGAATGGAATGAGAGTCAGGCTCCATAAGAGATGTATCCACATTCATCTTATGCAATAGATTGATGCTACACACATTAAGGCCAGAGCCATTATCTACTAGTGTTCGTCTTATAGCAGTGTCTTTCATGACAACCAAAATCATCAAGGGATCATATTGTTGTTGGACTTCACTAGTAGGCAACTCATCTTGCGTAAACACAATTTGAGGTTTAGGATTCATCACAGAGTTAACAAAAGATGCTATATTACTAGATGTATTCAGTGGAGGAACATTCAAATCTTTCAAGGCATCTTGTAACATTCCATGATGAGTGGAAGAAGTTTGAATCAAATCCCAAAGGGATATCTTAGCAGGGGTAGCTTTAAGCTGTTCTATGAGGTCATATTCCTTACCCATAACTTGCGAAATACGGGGAGCTTGAGGAAGAATTGGTTGAGGATTAGGAAGAGAGACTGGAATAACAGGAGGAGGATTAGGTTGCCTATTATTTCTGGTATGATAGGTATGGGCAACCACATGATAACTCTCTCTAGTTATTTGCTTAGCATAATTGTAAGGACTTATAGATTGTCTTCCTTGTACGGTAATGATTGGTTTATTCGGAGTACAAAAGGAATCATGATCATACCTCCCTTGGGCAGTAAGGAGAGGAGTCTTAGGAATTTGAAAGGTGGGAGAAGGATAAGCACCTTGGACTTCAAAGAGAGGTTTGTTATATTCATTCAAATTTATCATGTTAACCAATTTAGAGGTCTTGTTTTTGTTTATAGGTTTCGACAAAGCCACAAAGTCATCAAGGGCATCATCCAACAAAGCATGATCATATCGGTTAAAAGGTTTGTCTTTTGATTCAAAAGGAGACATCTCCTCATAGAGGGGATTATTGAAAACAACCATGTTACTAGATTCAGGGGAAGAGTGGATAGGAATGTATCCTTGAGAGGAATCATTCGTCATATCTTTCTCATCACACCTAAATGGCATAGTAACAAGGTTTATGAGTTTTTGGTAAAATGAAGGTTTAGCATCCTTAGGGTTTAAAAACTCATCTAAGGCTTCATCTAATTCATCTTGGCTATACTCATAATAATCATCAAATGCATGAACATTTTGCAAATAAAAATCTGACATTTTGAAAAGATTGCATAAAATTGAAACACACAATGCAAAGAAACACAAGTTCTCTTTTTTTTTCTTTTTCTCTTTTAATGAAATGAAAAAAAACACACTAAATCTAGATCTAACAAATGTAATGCAAGAGGAAGCAATGATAGTTTCACGTCGGGTTCACCAAAATGTGTAGGGGAAAAAGCGAGACTAGGACAATGTACCCTAATCCTAACTTTTGACACACATTGTGGAATACGAAAGAGCCTAGAGATATCGCACGGTTGGCTACTTCTTTTGGTGAAAGAGAGAGCCACAGGATATCTATTAGGATTTCTATTCCCTTGTTGAAATTGAAAGCTAAAATGATACAAGTTCAAACCCTAACCTCAAAATGTACGTATGAACTAGTAACAAGTTTGCAGAATTGAGATTAAGCAATGAACAGCTGTAAATGTAAGGATAAAATAAGAATGCAAATATGTACCTGGAGTCGAAATCGGACTGAAAATATTCGGGACGGGGGCGCGGGCGCCACTGTCCTGAAAATTGCACCGGAAACCACTGTTTTGCACCCTGAAACACTGTCTGGAAACTGTCGGAAAGCTGTCTGTCCGGAGGACTAGGGCGCCCAGCGCCTCTGTCCTAGGGACCAGGGTGCCCAGTGCCCCTGTCCTGGCAGGACCAGGGCGCCCAGCGCCCCTGTCCCAGTCTTCTGAGCTGCAATTGCACACAGAGTTCTGTCTCAGTCTCCTCTTTCCGGATCTGTGTCCTGCGGCGTCGTCCGAATCCCGAAACCTGCAATAATATCTGAAAAGGGGGAAGGGCGGCTATATAGGGTTTTGCCTTAGTCAAACCCCCGCTTTGGTGATTTCCACCTCCACGAATAGCCAAGTTGTTTTGTAAAATGTATTGTGTGTGTAGACCTAGTGTGTGTGCAAAGTCCAAAATGCAAGAAAGCAAACTAGAGCAACCTAGAAAGTAAACCCTAATTGCTTGTAAATGATAATGCAAATGCTCTAAATCAAGATGCAATGTGATCTAAAGCATGAATAAATGATATATCAAAGCTTATGTAAGGACATGAAAACAATATGAAATCATACCCAACCCTCAAGGGAGGAGTACAAGCCAATCTTCAGTCGGTAATCTCCTATTGTTCTTCAATGTCTTCCAAGCCCTAATTGGATGAATGAATGAATTTGATAGATGCTTGATAGAATGATGTTGAGTGTTGTTGAAGTCTTCAAAGATCTGCTCTTTCGCTGCATATGAAGTTCCTGGAAACAAAAATCCGATCTCTTCAAATGAAGAAAGAGAGCTCTTATGTATGAAACCCTAGGTCGTAAATTCGTATTTTGGCCGACCTAGAGATTGAATATCCCGCCAATTTCTTGGGGTTAAGCTTTATTTTATGATTGGATCGTGCTCCCAAAATTTCGAGAAAAATGTCTGGGACCATGTTGCATGGGCGCCATGGTCCCGACAACTTTTCACCAAATTTTCAGGGCCGTCGGATATGATGATTTTAGAGAGAATCCCGAAGTTACAGGTGATTTCGAGATGTTTAGACCCCGAAACCAAGCCCCCAAGTTCGAAATAGGACTTAATTAGGGTTTTTGATTAAGTGGTGTATTGGAAGAATAAAATGCGAAGGGCGCGCTTTAGTGAAAGGGCCCAACTTTGTGATGTAGAAAATGATGAAATAGGGC
>NC_081414.1:675892837-675920337 GCF_030272615.1 Cryptomeria japonica
TGCTATTTCCACATGAGTTGCTAGTTGGGGGCTGGGGTCTAGGGTCTAGGGTGAGAGGGACTGCTAGGATAACCCACTGGGACTATGTGATGACATGTGTCACCACTTGGGGGTTGGGGTGTAGGGTGACAGGGACTGCCAGGATAACCCAGGTGGGACCATGTGCTCCATGTATATGTATAGGTTGAGGTCCAACATGTGGAGGGAGATTTATTACCCATGCTAAGACAGATTTTGTATATGCACATGTTTCACTATGAAACAATAGGTACGATGCCACACCCCACTGATGTTTTGACACAGTGTTAGGCGATGATGTCATGCTGCTGATGGTAGCGAGCTGAGCTCGAGAGCATGATTCCACGTACATGGTACATGAAGGCGCATATGTATGTTATGTATTCTTACATTATGCAAAGTGATAGGGAGACACTTGCACTTATAGAGGGGCGCCCATGGTTGCTTGATTGTTATTGCTTCGGTAGGCATATGGGTGGGCCCTAGCCATGTATACCTTTGGCTACAGTGATAGCCTGTGTGTTCCTTCTCCATGAGGTATTGCTATGCGGGGTGTGACTTGTGTATGCCTTTTCCATGAGGTACACTTCCATGCGGGATATGTCCATTGTGTTCCTTCTCTGCTTGGAGTCTCGCCATGCCGTGTTGAGACACGATGCAAGATGTGGAGGACATCACCATGAGACTTATCGGTTTTGTTTGGGGTAGGGCTATGCCGTGTGATAACATGATGCAGGGTGATTCCGAGGTGCACACCGCCATACCATGTGGGTAGTGTGACTATGTCATACCACATGATGAGCTATCGCGATAGTTGGACGATTGTTCCCTCCTTCCTCATTTGGTGGTTAGATTCTAGTCACATAGTGATGTTATGTGCAATTTATGATATTTTTATTTATTTACTTGTGCGGACCAGCAATTTATTTTATTTTTGACTATGGATGTTTAGCCACAATATGTAAATCCTTTGCTTATAGCTTTTATTCTTATTTTTTATTTAGTGTTGCAAATTTTCTTGGATTTTATTTACTTTATTATTGAGGTTGATAACTTATTTTCCTTTCTCTTCTATTACTGTACTTTAGTGGCTAAACTAGTTTATCATTATTGTTTTTGAATGTTGGTCTAGTGTTGTACTATGTTTCCTCTCCAAGGATGTATGAGGCAGAATTGGTTGAGTGTATGCGAGGAAGAAGATGTAAGGAACCCTGAGGATGGGGGTATGTGAGGTTGTTTTGCAGTTGGGATCCACTATCTACCTACGTGTGTTGACTATCTCTTGGAGGCTAACCACCTTACACAAACAAGGGATGGTCACGAGAGTCTTGTGTGGAAGGTCTCACCACTGTGTGTGTGTCCTAGCACCAACAAGCCCTTTAGTGAGAGGTATGAAGCATGGAGATGCTGGATATATATGATTATGTATTTTGTTTTGAGACCATGCATGTAGATATTGTTTATGCATATTATCTATGACCAAACATGGAGATTCTCATGTAGCCTTGTGATGTGCACTTTCTAGTGATGTGGATGAGTATGTATGTGTAAATTATTGAGTAAACTGTGTGTTTTATCACTATGTTATTATGAATGGACATTAGAAAAGTTTTACTATGCCTAAAAAGTATAAAATTATTGTGTTATGTGTTTTTCATGGATACTAACATGGAGATGGAATTTGAAATTTGAAGCTATTTTTTATGCAATAATATATTAGGAAGGTGATGGAATAGTAAATGAAATTGAACAAGATGACATGTTTTTATTGTATGAATTAATAGACGAATGATATAATTTGATGCAATAATATATTAGGAAGGTGATGGAATAGTAAATGAAATTGAACAAGATGGCATATTTTTATTGTATGAATTAATAGACAAATGATATAATTTGTTATTTACCTCAAATAATGCATAAATTTGGTATGATTAAAGGAAGAAAATTCTTGTTTCACCACCTTGATTATAGTTAGGTCCAAGAATGATAGGAAATGTATGGACTTGGATGATTGCATTTATAAAGGATTTAGCAATGATGTTTCATTCATCTTATATATATATATGTGTGTGTGTGTGTGTGTGTGTGTGTGTGTGTTTAATAAGTTTCAAGACTAATGTGTGCTTGTTATCATCTTAGCTTTTGCGATTTCCAGGAGTAGGTCAAGTTTTAGGGGGGGACGATGTAATACCCCTCTAGGTCGGCTACAAATAAGGAGGTATTGTGATATCATACCTTTGCAAAAATGTTATCAATAAATATATTTGATATTAAATGCTAGTTAATATAGTTAAGAATATGGGCAATTGAGGACGTGTTGTTGGCTTAGGACTTGATGCTTATAATGATTACGATTTTGTAATGTTTTTATAGGATGAATAATGATTATTTTTATAGGGGATTTTCATGTACTAACCTATGTTGCAGCAACCGAAGTTGGAGGATAAGTAGATGTGGTGGCCTTTCATGACACACTTCTTAGGATGGTTATATTATTTGCTTGCAAATTTATATTATTGATTTTCTATGGTGATGTCAGGTTTATGCTTAGTTATTCATTAATCAGTTTGTAGTGCCCCTCCTAGACTTGCATTTTGATTTATATACTAATAGACTCATTTAGACTTATGAGGGTTATTTGGATGGTTTTTTATGACTCTTTTGCTATTTTGGATGGTATATGTGATACTAGGACTTTATGTGGATTCATGGTATCCGTTATGACTCTCTATGATTGGAGAATTTTATGATTGATGATGAGAGACTTATTATATGATATTTGATTCTTATGAATGTTGATATATAGTATCTCCTAGATGGATGGATTTATATGACTCGTGGATTTACATATGGTTATTGTTTACATGGATTATGTGACTGATGATGATACTAACCCTACTTTGTGATGATGATTCTATGCGGTGTATTGGTATTATATTGTGTGACTGTTTTCATGATAAGAGACAATGCGATATCACTCATTACGAGCGGGGTATGTCGTCGCGATTCTCTATCACTTGTCTGTTTATTGTGATGTATATGTATCATATATGTTGTGTAGGCCTTTGATGCAGGTTTGTAGGTACCGGACATCGACTCCACCCGACTCCACATGTATGAGCGTGTCTTTGTCCCAATGGCAAGTTGTCGGAGATGACATAGTTTCCCTCACACACACTCTTGGTCTAAGATGTATACCTTGTTAGTTTATCCTGATGTTTTATGCTTGGTTGATTTTTCTTTAGAGTCAATTAAGATATGTGGCGCATTGGTTAAGTCTCTTCCACCTTGTTCTATAGGTTATGAGGTCAAACCTCTTTGGCTTCTTATTTTGCTCAGTTGTAGTTTGGTTATTAGATTTATTTCATGATTGGAATATTCATTTTATTAAAAATTTAATTGAGTAATTAATTTATTTAATCTGATTTATTGGCATTTAATTGAGCTTCATTTATTATTTAATTATTTAATTTGTTTGATTTATGTTGGGATGACTTTTATTTATTGATTTTAGTTTAATTATTTATTTGAGTTTTATTTTATTTATTTATTGGTGTTATTATTGTCGTATGTAAAAAATCATAAAGTAATTAACCAGAAATCAAAGGGAAATCACGAATCCCTATCCTAATAGAATTCTAACAAAAAATTAATGGAATAATGCCAAACAAGAAACAAGAATGTAAAATCTGTCAATCAATTCTCCCTATTCCATGACTGCATAAAGCTTCCATTGCTCTTCTCTTCTTTGTGGTATGGTGGCTCTTAGATATCACGCTCACAACTTGCAAGTGAGACAAAAATTCAAAGTTCGTGATTCATCGTGATTGTTGAAAATGGAGATTGAATGCTCAATTTATAGATTTTTGGAGATGATTGATTGAAAGGTGGAATAGATTGATTAAGAGGTGGAACTCAGGTGAGCTTGCATGTTGATTGATAGTTAACCTGCGAATTTGGAGGTGGAACAAAATTGATTGTATAGATAAATGAGTTAATTGATTGAGAAAAAAACTGATTGAAGAATGAAAAAGGGTGATTGGAGGATAATTAATTGATGAAAAAGAAAGCTTTATTTAGAAAAAGCTAACTAGAAGATAGAAAAAGAATGATTGGAGGATAATTGAATCAATTAATTAATTTAGCATGTGCTTGCACTTTGACTTTGATTTTCAATTTAATCTTTGCATGAGATTTAATTCAAATATTGAATTTATTTTAAATTCAATTTGTTATTTGAATATATTTAGAACTTGACTTTTATTTTCAATTAGATTTTTTAAATCATGCACATGTATTTGAAATTAGAAGAAATATGAAATTAAAAGAAATTAAAAGAAATTAGAAGAATTAATGAAATTAAATGAAATTAGAATTTGGGGATTTGGAATTTGAATTTGAAGAATTAATTAGTTAATTAAATAATTTAAAGAAACTGTTTAATTATTTAGAAATTGAATTTAATTAAATAATAAAGATTATTTAAATTAAAGGATTAAAACCACAATTAATTAAATAATAAATATTTAGAAAAGGGTTAATGATTAATTTATTAGAGATAGAAATTGAAAAAGAATTTATTTAAATAATAAATATTATTTAAATTGAGGAAATAATCAGAATTAATTAAATAATAAATATTTAATTAACACTAGAAAATGATCAAATGATCAAATGATCAAATGATTAAATGATTAAATGATGATAGAATTGAAATAGAAATAATTAGTAAGATGATGAGGAAATATGAAACTAGAAGAATAAGATTAATTAACTTAATTAAATAATTAAAGAATTATTTAACTAATTTAAACGAATAATTAGTACATGATCAATGAGACATTTTTAGGTGTCTACATTTTCTCCTCTTTGAGACAATGTCGAAACAATGTTGTTTCAAAGAAAATTAAAAAAATTATGCCCCAGTATGCCCGATGGTGCTTAGGGTGTAATGCCCCTTCGAGAGATTGTTTATGCATTAAAGGTATGAATGATCTCTCGAAAAAAGAAGAATGTTAGATAGAAGAATAGTTAGTTGATTAGAGATAGAGATAGGTGATGTGAAGATGATATTGAGATAGAATATGAGAGAATGAACCTTAGAATGAAATAGAATAATGTTAGATGATAGAAAATGATTTAGAAAGAGATGATGAGAAAAGAATCAACAAACTAGCAATAAGCAAATGAGATGAAATGAGAATGATTTATTCACGAACCTATGTCATTATTTATTGCACAATATATATTCATCACTGAGCCTTATTATTGAACAATGGAGCTTAGCACATCATGGTATAAGGAACCAAGATGTAAAGATATCTCATTGAAGAAACAAACATGTAGCAGACAAGGAGTGAACCCTCCATTCTGAGAATAATACCAGGGGTCGAGGTATGTGGGATAGTCACAAGCATAACTATCCTTGAATTTTGCATAGGATATTTTCTGAATGAACGTACCAACACAGACACCCACTGGAACTATTACCCCAGAAATTCATTGGTTCACACCACAAACAACAAACAAAGAAAAAGATAATGCCCATCCTGGCTCCTCTAGTCACTTGTGGACATCCTTGAGTAGCATAGGAGATGATCTATCGCTAAATGATAAAAGATAAAGACTGACCCAAACAAAATTCAGCAGCTATACTGACCTTGTGCCTTCGTTCTCAGTAGCTTGATGTGATAGTTGATAATGTCTTATCTCAGAAAGTTGCGGACCCCGTTTAAGACTGACCTGTCTGATTTCGAGTGTATCCTCTTCTGTTTAAGACAAGATAATGATCACTTGATATGAATATGATACGATTGATAATACAACTTGATCAATTGATTGTAGATGTTTGACTGGATAGTCGTATCCTTTGTTAACTTTGTGCGAAGCATTTGCTGGATATCTGCTAGGGTGTTTGATTCTTACGAGATATTTTATTGTAATTTTTTTTGATTGATTGATATTTGAATGTTATTGGATTTTGTGGATTAATATTTGGATGTTTTTGGTTGACTTTTTGCAAGACTTTATCTGAATGTTTTTGGTTGATTTTTTCAGGATCGTATTTGAATATTTTTGTTATTTTTAAAAGATCATATTTTAACGTTTTTTGAATCTTTGTGTTTTCTCAATGTTTTTGGTATTTCTTCAGGACCTTTTTTCTGAATGTTTTTGGTATTTCTTCAGGACCTTTTTTCTGAATGTTTTTGAATTTTATGTTTTGGATTTGAAGAAACATGACCTTCCATCAATTGATAAAGATAAGACTAACTTGGACAAAATCCAACAACCATACTATTCTATGTCATTGTTTTGATCGCTTGATGATTGATAGGAATGTCTGGTTTGAGAGAGTGAATACCCCATGTAAGACCAATCTGTTTGGTTTCGAGTGTACCCTTCCCTGTATAAGACTGTTGACATTTGATAGGGTTTAATTGATAAATTGATTATCAAGACATGTGATCAGTTTGATTGTAGACTTTGAGAGTTTGTTTGTTGTTGATTTGATTTGATAGATGGTCTATGCTTTCTTGCTTTGATTTTCAGTTTTTTTTTTTAAAAAAAATTTGAAGGCTTTTTTAAGGACAATTATGACTTTTTTTTGGATTTTTTTGTTATTTTTAGGATTTTTTGTTATTTTAAAGATTTTTGGGGATTTTTATGATTTTTTCAGGACTTTTTCTATTTTTTAGGACTTTTTATACATTTTTTAGGATTTTTTCAAGACTTTATATGATTTTTAGGATTTGTTCAGTTATGCCCTCAGTGTGTAGACCTATATGACATGATGATCTGCAGAATGCATGTGGAGACAATAAATTTTTTGCATGACCTATATTAATTTCAATATGCATGATGAAGATGCATTTCCTATTCGAACAAGGATGACTGTGTTTGTTTAGCATTTCATAATACACCAATTGAATTGGAGGTACAAAACATTTAATAGATAAGCAGTTAATTGATCCTTAAGGTTCCTTGGAACATCCAAATTAACACACTTAGTGACTAGGATTTATAAATGGAGACGTGGAAAACTTCCCCATTGTTTCTTGAAACTTTGATCTTCTTTTGCCCATGTGTGTGCAAATGAGTTAATTCCCAGTCTTATATTCACCAAAGATCCTTAGCATCCTATATGACTAGCTACATGGATTATTCTCACTTCAAAACCAACCCGAATAGAGCCTTGCTGCCAGCAAGCTTTTAGAGCTCCGACGATGTTATAGACTGTAATTTCTCAAATATTGCTCTATTGCTAGTAGGCGTCCATAGCCCTGATGGAGTTACTCGCATATTCCCATAGTCAAGCTTTTTGTCGCACTTGCATGCATGATATTTCAGTTATATATCATTGCTCTTTTGCCTTGAGATGAATATTTGGCATCACACTTTTTCTCTTTTATTTTCTTGCCTTGACTTGTAAGTAATGAAACCTACTTGGGTGTGACAATTACAACGACACTGAAGTATAAATTTAGATTTTTCACTAGTCATATGATCAACTAGGTGTCTAGAATGAATTAGAGATTTTGTTAATGTGTTTGAGATATAGCAATTGATAGATTTTGGGTTAACAGGTCTCAAATAGTGAAATCACTACCCAACCATAAGTAAAGCATCGTCATAGGGTAATTTTGAAAATGAATAACCTTAGGACCCCAAAGACTTCCTGTCTGAATATCTAAGAAAGGAGATAACCCTTGTTTCTCTTGAATGCAAACAAATAATAAACTTGGACAGTTGCCTTGTTTCATTGATGTTGCTATATGTAAATGCATAAATTTTGCAAATGCGATGCATTTGAAAAAGAAACTATACGATGTAGTGCTTTGAATAAAATGAGATGCAATGCGGAAAAAAAACTTAAACTAACCCAACCCTTAGATATAATATCGTTTAAGGTGCATGTTGTTCATAGGGTCAAGAAGTTTTGTGTAGGTAGTTCATTGGTCTTTGTTTGAAGAGTCGGATAAAGACGTCTTTTCCAATAGGATATAAGGAGTCGGCTAAGTGTACATGCTCAACATCTCCAATGTTGATTTCCTTAGTTTTTGGATTTTGTGGATCATTAGAGGGAAATCCAGCTATGGAACCCATGAATTCAGATATAGCCTTATCATTTTTAATGCAATCCAATTGTGGTAGATTCTCTTGCCCCCAATATATCAAGTGTGGGTGTATGAGACAAATTGATTTTGGTTTCGAAGTTGTGACATGAGCAGGTGCTATGCTTGTTTTTATTGATGCACTTGAAGAGTATGATGAAGCCAACCGGGTTTCGATCTCATTAGCCAGTGTTATGCTTGTGCATTAAGAAGATGAAATAATTTGGGTGTTTATTTCATTAGTTGGTGCCATGCTTGTTTATGTCACCACATTGGCATGTGATGATGGCTCACATACAATTGTTGACAAGTTGCTCCATGTAGTATGATCTGGATTGGTGATTTCATTGATAAGGTGTTCATGAAAAAATTGTGTAGAGGGATTGGGATCATGAGGGTGACTAGGAGAAATGGTAAGCTCATTTTAGAGGGAATGTTGTGAGACAAATGGAGGATTATGACATGGAAATGAAGGGATGGAGGGATCTTGATCAAGATTTGGAGAAATAATGGGATCTTGCTTAGGACATGAAGGTGAAGGAATACTTTGATCTTGACTTGGAAAGGGATTATTAAGAAGGATGGAAGGGATGTCCTAATATTGCTTAGGAGGTGGATGTTGGATGGGACTTAAAAGGACACTTTGTTCTTGAGACAAAAGGGTATCATTATGAATGAAATAGAAAAGAGCGATGGGATCATCATAAGATTCTTGGTCGGTGGGATCTTGATCAAAAATTGGGTAGGATGGAAGGGTTTGTTCTTGATCTTTCTTTGTTTTAGGACTCATTTCTTCTTATTTTGGGTCATCCTCTTGACACGGGGAAGGAGTTTGGATATGCATGGGAGATTCTTGGAATGTTTCAACATATTGGCCTGATGAGAAATGATTTTGAATGAGACTCTTTGAAGTGGATTTTCTTGGAAATGGAATATATGATGGTATTGGATCTTGAATTTCAGAAGCATGGAAAGGACTAGCATCATGACTTGGATTAGATTGGATTTGTATTATGGATAGCCCTTGGGAGGTTGCATTATTGGATAAAGATGGTGTGGAATGCTCTTGTGTGACTTTAGGGTATGAGAAAATGGTGGAATATATGGAGGCTACTTGAGGTGAAAAGTCTTGATGGGAAGAGTCATTGCTAGACATGAGCAGATGACCTTGTTGCATGATAGGTGACACATTGACCATGTTCAATTGATGTCCAAAGGGTGACATGCTTATAAATACACTTAAATTTGTTTGGGGAACCCTTGGTGGTGTATTTGAAGATATAGGAGGATATTCACAGACATTTGATGTGATCGACGGTAAAATTGACTGTGTGATTGTGTTTGACTTTGATAGTGGTTGACTTGTTTGCACAATTTGGGGTGCTGAGAGTTGTGTTGTTTGTTGTATTGGTTGTTGGACTTGCATTGTTGGATGTGTTTGTTGTTGATATTGGTTTCTCATGTTTATTTGTGTGAGAATAGTTGGTATGTCTGATTTTATAATAAGAGCTCACACATCAGCTGGCTCTAGGTTTGTAATGGGATCTCCAAATTTTTGAAATAGTTTCAACATATGGGATCTACTCTCTTCACCTTTTTTAACGTTTTGTTCCAAGATCTCTATTTCTCGAGCTAGTTTCTCTTCAAGTGATGGAGAAATAGGTATGACACTTATTTGTTCCTGATAAGTTTGATGCACGTTTTCGGACATGTATATGTTGGATTGAGATGATTGATTGTTTGGTTGCAATGACATGGTCCCACAAAAGTCGTAAGTTTGATAAGGGTAATGTTGTCTCCTAGAAGTTTGAGAGCTTGTTTCAACCATTGCACTATATTCCATTTTGTTTTGATTTTTGAAGTTTAGGGATGAAAGGCAATGCAACAAAGGGATGAAAATGCAACCCTATTTTTTTTTTTGAGAATTTTGAAAATGGACAAATGCAACTGAGGATGACAAATGCAACCTATGTTTTTGAATTTTTTTGACAAATTGGATTAAGTAATGACAAGATGAAATCCTAAAGAACGACAATTCAACGTTGGACTTGGACTAGGGAGCAATCTAATTTTGAGGATAATGCAAAATGGAGATAATGATTTGACCCTATGTCTTATGAGGATGAAGACTATGAAAGGACTAAAATTGGGATTATGACAACTATGCAAGGACTTATGCAAAGATTATGATGACTATGCAAGGACTTATGTGAGGATTATGACGATTGTGCAAGGACTTGTGCAAAGCCTAAGGACGTAAATGAGCACTATAATGGGAACGATAATGAGGACTATGCAAGAACTTATGCAAAGTAAGGATGTAAATGAGAACTATATGAGGCCGACAATGAGGACTATGCAAGGACTTATGCAAAGTTTTGAACTTTGTTGGATTGTCAAATGTTTCAAGGTAGACTCTGTTTCAAGTAACTCTGTTTGTAGGACAAGTCTGTCGTTTTTCAAATCTGAGAACAATGTTTGAAGATAGGTATAGCCAATTGAATTGTGTTTTGACCAACTCTAAGAATTCAGAGATACGCAAGGTAAGGCCTGAAATAGTCCAAATACAGACTCAATACTGGTCTGGAACAACGTTACACATAAAAGCACAGAAGGCAATCTTAGGTTGGAAAGTGGACACCATTCAATGAGGCCCCCACAACAAAATACCAAAACAAGATGAATAGATAGAGAGTCTGGCAGCACGACACACACTTCTCGAGCATGCCAGTCTCTCTTACCCCGAAGATTCAAAGATCTTATCACCGAGGGATTTCTGTCTCATAATGAAAGGTACATGAGGGGTATCTATGGGGTATGATCTGCACTCCCGAAATCACTGAATGTGGGATTTGGGCTACTAAGTTGGTTCTTATTGTAATTTTCGAGGGGTCCTGATCCAACAACGGATTCTCAGAGCAAGCCACTTAAGACTTTAGTTAATCTTATCGGTGCAGGGAAGACCCCCAAATATGTTGAATTCACTCAACACTCTAGCCGTCTGACCAGTATATTTATATAGCGGCTCGAAAAACCCGCTTGAGAGCACGTTGGGAGAGATGATATCCCCAACGCATCCCAATTCGAAGTACCTCTATGAGGTGATGAAATCCTCAATCAAAGATACCCCTCACTACTAAAATGAAAAAGTTGGGTGTTGTTATCACCTTCTCCCTTTCTCCCAAGACCTCGAAGGCAGGTGAAAAGGTAGTTAATGCAATAGTAGGTCCACCCGAAACACAATAAAAAAAGTTCTTTTCCTTAAAAAAGCAAAGTGTGAGTTATTCTATTGATAAGACTGATTCATGTTCATTTTAGAAACCCAAACTTAGGTGTGAGATATGCATGTGTATGTCAATTTTAGAACACCAAACTGAAGTGTGAAAGCATGCATGTCAATTTTAACCAGATTTATTTTAAGCCCCAAATTAAAGTGTAAAAGCATGCATGTCCATTTTAACTAGATTTATTTTAAGCACCAAACTAAAGTGTGAAAGCATGCATGTCAATTTTAACCAGATTTGTTTTAAGCCCCAAGTTGAAGTGTGAAAGCATGCATGTCAATTTTAAACCCAAAATCCAAAAGTGATTTAATCCTAAAGGATCCTGCAATCAAATTGTTAGTGGTGTCCAAAATAATCTGGAATGATCAAGCCTTCTATGTAATTTCGCCACACACTGCAAACAAAAAATTAGTAAGAGAAATAAAAAATGACAACATTAATTATTATTATTATTATTATTTTGAATTCTTTGAATTTTTAACCCCAAAATAAAATTACAAAGAAGATACCCCTGATGAAATTTTGAGAGATTTCCAAAAATGTAAGAATTTTAGAAAAAGACATTAATTTGCACTCTGGAGAGGAGATTTATGGAAAAACATGAATTTTTAAAGATCTAACTTTACGTTAATTATTTGACATCAAAATCAAAAGTGTAAAGAAGATACCCCCTATGAAATTTCAAGAGATTTCCATAAATGTAAGAATTTTAAAAAAATTCTCTGATTTGTGCCCAAAATTCAAAATTTATTAAAACAATTAAAATGATCATATCTCGGTCAAAACAGATCGTACAAATCCAAATTTATTAGTCTAGAAGTGTCTTAAGATCCTTAACCTGCTGTAAAAATATCTCACATAAATTAATTTATTTGCGCAAAAAATCAAAGATTTATGAAAATAATTGAAGCAATCACATCTCACTCAAAAATGATGATCTAAAGTTGATTTGTTTACTATAGAGCCGTGAGATGATCATTAACCTATAGTAAAAAAATAATGAAGATATTCAAATAATTTGGAAGATATGATAAAATCTTTGAACAACCTACAATTTTGCCTGGAACTTGATCTGCACAATGTTAGTCTTTAATTTTTTTAATAAAACACCAATTAAGATCATAAAACCTCTTAGAATATGAATTTAAAAGATAGGTGTAGTTTGTAAGATCCAATACCTATACTTGCAGGCATACACAAAATTCCAAATTAGAGTGTTGTTGATTCGCATCGGGTTCACCAAAATATCGTATGTAAAATTCATAATGTAATTCAATTAGAAATCAAAGGGAAATCACGAATCCCTATCTAATCAAAGAATTCGAAATAAACCAATGAAATAAAAAAATCAAATCAATGAGAATATAAAATAATCAATTAAAACTCCCTATTCCATGTTCACATATAACTTCCATTGTTCTTCTCTTCTTTGTGGTATGGTGGCTCTCAGATATCGCAATGGCAACCTGTAAGTGACACAAAGATTCAAAGTTCATGATTGTTAAAAATGGAGATTGAATGCTCTATTTATAGATTTTTGGAGAGGATTGATTGAAAGGTGGAACAAATTGATTAAGAGGTGGAACTCAGGTGAGCTCACATGCTGATTGATAGTTGAACTGCTAATTTGGAGGTGGAACAAAATTGATTGAATAGATAAATGAGTTAACAAATTGAGAAAAAAGCTGATTGAAGAATGAAAAAGGGTGATTGTAGGATAATTAATTGATGAAAAAGAAAACTTTATTTAGAAAAAGCTAACTAGAAGATAGAAAAAGAATGATTGGAGGATAATTGAATTAATTAATTAATTGATTGAATTAATTAATTTAGCATGTGCTTGCACTTTGACTTTGATTTTCAATTTAATCTTTGCATGAGATTCAATTCAAATATTGAATTTATTTTAAATTGAATTTGTTATTTGAATATATTTAGAACTTGACTTATTTTCAATTAGATTTTTGAAATCATGCACATGTATTTGAAATTAGAAGAAATTAGAAGAAATATGAAATTAAACGAAATTAGAAGAAATTAGAAGAATTAATGAAATTAAACGAAATTAGAATTTGGGGATTTGGAATTTGAATTAGAAGAATTAATTAGTTAATTAAATAATTTAAAGAAACTATTTAATTATTTAGAAATTGAATTTAATTAAATAATAAAGATTATTTAAATTAAAGGATTAAAACCACAATTAATTAAATAATAAATATTTAATTAATATTTAGAAAAGGGTTAATGATTAATTGAATAGAGATAGAAATTGAAAAAGAATTTATTTAAATAATAAAGATTATTTAAATTGAGGAAATAATTAGAATTAATCAGAATTAATTAAATAATAAATATTTAATTAACTTTAGAAAATGATTAGATGATTAAATAATGATAGAATTGAAATAGAAATAATTAGTAAGATGATGAGGAAATATGAAATTAGAAAAATAAGATTAATTAACTTAATTAAATAATTGAAGAATTATTTAACTAATTTAGACGAATAATTAGTACATGATCAATGAGACATTTTTAGGTGTCTACAATTATGAATAATGGCAATTAAGTGTAAATTATTATGTGAGAATTATTTAATTAAAATATGGAATAATTATTTGTAAATAATATTAATTCTACCTATCGTCTAATTATGAGGAAATATTTGTATTTCCTAATTGATTATCATTCCTACACTATAGTAATTGAGTTTTGATTTATTTTACCTACTCTTATTTTTGATTGGTCGACTTGATTGAGTAGGTAAGAAATATATATTTATAATATGTATTTTTTGAACTTTGAGATGGTAAGTAAGATATATGGTTTTTAGTATTTTTCTATTGGTGGGAAAAACTACAGTCTTAAATTTAATTTTTCTATTTATTTTGGCTTGCCGGTTTGTGCACAGATTAATCATCCGACAGATCATTGCAAGAGGATTTTGAATTTGATTTGGAAGATTGGATTGCGATTTAGATTTGGGAAGGCTTGGCAATTTCAGATTTCTTCTTCAATTTTTGGTTTTGCGAATTGCAAGTTGGTGGCTCTACTTTTGCATTTCATTTCTGGAAAAGATTGTCTTCTCCATGTTTGCAAATTTGAATTTTGATTGCTCTTGGGGGATTTATTTGATTGTGGGGACGATTTGTCTTGATGGATTTTAGTTTGATGTGCAAGTTTGGGAATGGGGAGAAATGCAGATTGGATTTTGTCTCATTGTGTTTTTCTTGTGATTTCTCTGTGATTGCACTGTGAGTGTGTGTGGACTCTTCCTTCCACTTGTTTTGGATGCATTTAGTCTATATCTAACTTGCTTGAGTCTCCTTTTGTTGGTTTTTACTTTTCTCTCTCCCTTGTGGATTTGGCTTCTTATATCTCCGTTTATGCTCAATAGGAGAGAGATTTTCTTCTGCAACATTTTACCAGTGAGAATGCAGTAAGTATGTTGGTTGTCCTTGATGTTATTTGGATGTTTTAGACTCCATGTCTGCATTATGAGGGCCGTTTCTAATCCTAGAGACCCCCTATGCCCCTTTCTTAGCTTTAGGACTCAATTATGTTAAGTTTCTTGCACCTCTCCCAAGAACGCTATGAAACCACCTAGGAATGTTGTAGGATGCACCAGGAATGCCACCCTACATGCCAAGAATGCCATGCTTCATCCCAAAAATGCCATTGTTCATACCTTGTGCTTTGACAAACATACCAAGAGAGCTAAGGTCCTGATTTGCAGATGCAAGCATAATGAGCATAAACGCCACTCTAGAGACTAGGAATGCTATCATAACTACTAGAAACACAATCATACATACTAGGAACACTATCCTAGGTTTCAGGGGTGCTGAGTTGTCCCAAGGGTCTCCAGAAGTCAATTTTTAGCCTGTTTAAGTGCATTTTTTATTTATGTGTATACTCCAGAGGCTTGTGCAGTATGTACTGATATTTTCAGAGTTGATTATGATGTAGTTTGATCCCCTATGTTGTTTCATGTTCTCTATAAGAGGGTTCATGCCTTATCATTGAGGTGATTCCTATGCAATTTAACGCTCCGATGAGAGGAAGAATGCTTGACAGGGAGTTTGCTAGAAAGTGCTCAACAAGGATGTTTAAGTCTAATGGTTCAATTTGTTTCCCAAAGACTTGTTTGAGGCTATTGTATATGTTTGCAAAATCATTCTTGAGGTTTTAATGCCAAGTAACTCATGCATCACTTTCCAAACAAACTCCCCTTTTGAGTGAGCTCATTCCCTTGCTCAACCACTATTGACTATATCCAGCCATTACATACTTTCCTACACATTCCTCTATCCTTTGGGAATTATTTTGATTGTTCTTTGTCATTACAAGCTCCTCCAAATGGTTTAGGAACCTAGGCAAAAGTATTGTCTTTGACCATGTGTAATTTTGGGGTACTTAAGCATTTTTGGTCTTCTTACTCAATCCCTTTGCTAGACTACAAACCCCAAATGTATCTGTCATACTGTCAAGAAGATGGAGGGGTGTCCTTAAATGTCCCTAGATAACTATCCATAGGTTCTTCAAGTTCTACCAAACCCAAACCAATCGGGTTCTTGAAAACTGTGAGTTTTGCAGTCAAAAGGCTTGTAGCCCGTGGAGGGCTAATTGGCACCTTTTTGTTCACCCAACCCAAAAATGGGCAATTCCTCCAACAAACTTGAATTGGATGGTGTTTTAGAGGTATATGCTAATATATTTTCATGGTTTAGGCCACTGTTAATGCAAAATAAGGGTTGTCCACTATTTATGGCACTTTTGTAGGGTTTGGTGAGGGTTTTAGTTCTTACACCAAAGCATCTCACTCCTAAGCTTAGTTCAAACCTCCACACTACTAATAAACCTCTGACACAACATACCAATGACTGCCCTACCTCTAACAATCAAGCATTATGCCAAACACTTGGCAAACAAACTGAAAAAGAACAAAAGCACTATCAAAATCACTGTTTTTCTGAGTTTTCACTGTCTGGGCTGCATTACATTGGGTTAGAAATTAAAAAATGCCTGCACCATAATGCCAAAAATCCTTTAAACAACACATTAAATCTACCTTTAATAAGTATAGTGAGGTCTTCATACATAGAAGGTTCCAAAGTCAAACTTGGTGCCAAAAACCATAATATTTCCCAAAACAGGGAGTTCACTGCCCTTCACAAACAATGACACTTTAAGATGCAAAATTAATAAGGTTTGGTGCTCCAAATTGCTCCAATTCACTCATAGGGAAGGTGCAGACCTTTTCCCAATGTTGTTAACTCAAATAGACTTTGAGAACAACATTTTGCTCATAATTTCAACTACTAGCCAAGTTACCCACTCAACTTGCCTAGTAGGATCTCACACAAACTCCTTGTGCATATCCCTGGCCAAACAAGAAGATATTTACACTGTAAAATATCTCATCAAATTGACCAAGTTCCTCCATGGGAGCCCAATGAATTTTTTCAGTCAAGTTGATCCATTATGGAGTACAAACCCTTGATAGGGCAGTGAGCACACATAATGAAAGAATTTTTATTTCACCAACTTGCGAAAAGGAAAACCAGTGCAATGATCAACTGAATAGCATTGGGAAACCAATATGTACACTTCCCAAAAGGGACAATATGGATCAGATGGGCTACAGTACAGACTGCTTCTCTAAAAGAGAGAAAAAAAACATTAAAAGCTAGAATTTTGCACTTCTTTATTGAGAAAAACTTTGTTTCCACATTTTCCAACCCTATACAAGGAAGAGGGTGGTCTATTTAAAGGTATTTTGAGTTAGTTAAGATGTCCTGTACGGACATATTGCTGTAGCATTGTTTTTCACATTTTTGACTTCAAAAATGACAACTTTTCAAAAAAGTGAGCAACTTTTGTTGCACAAAATGACATCTTGGACAACCAAACCTCTTCAACTCACCTAAACACCTAAGACATGCTTAAAAACACTTATTAACCATGTTTCAATGCTTTGGAAAGCATTTTGAGACCTTTTTGGCAATTTTACACATTTTTGCCAAAATTGTCAACTCAAGTCCTGAAAGGCAAAACTTGACCTCTTGAGCACAAAATGAGATCAAAACCACTAGACAAGACACACAACAAACTAAAACAACATTATAAACCTAACACAAGACATTACAAACATGAAATCATGAAATACTCAAAAATGAGAGTTTTTACTCAACTAGGTGCTCCTACACCAATGCCTCACTGTTGAGGGATTAATTATATGACTCCAGTGGGATGTGCTATGCCTCACTGTTGAGAATTTGATGTTATTTGGAACTCTTTTATGATTTTCATCCTTGATTGGCTTACCTTGATGTTGTATTTGTGAAGGCCTCCTTCTTTGAGTTGATTCACAAGTCCATATTGCTCAGTTTGTGCTCAGTTTGTTGATATGGTTATTGTATCTTATTGGGATTTCATGATGGTGTAATGTGTTCATTTTATTTGTATCTTTATCCTATGGCCTTGGTTCATGGATGGGGTAGTGGGCTCTTGCATGTGTTGGACCTAGGTTGTGAGTACTAGACCTCTAGGAAGGAGGTCTAAACCTATGGAACCACACGAAGAGATGATGGAATAATTACAAGTGATAACATAATAATAATTAATTAGTGGGATAGGTATTAGGAATACATCTAATCAAGATAAAGAATATGATATTGTATGCCCCAATTGGATAGACCCGGGGAGGTGTTTTTTGGGATCCTAGATTGGGAAGACCGTTGGAGCGGTTTACCCGATCTTCCTTGAGTTACTCCAAGGTGGAGACGAATGCCACATGAGGTTAGCATGTGATGAAACTCTACCCCACATGTATCCATTGTCCATTGTCTTGCATTGTTGATTTGCCTCTGGAGGTTGGTTGCATTGATTTTAGCCATGTGTTGTGCTTGATGGTCTATTCTCATGTTTGAGTCTTGTGAGGTCATGTTGTACCCTTTGGAGGGTAGGTGCCAGCTTAGGTCATGAGTGTGAGTTGGAACCTTTGTCATCTCCTAGCATGGGGGGTGGTTCCTTTATTGGTTCCACATGGTTGGGTGGTTGAATGCCTTCTTCCATTGGGATATTTTCTTGGTGTAGCGTGCGTGGATTGGGTTCTTCATGAGATTGCACTTTGAAATTGGTTTCCTATGTTCATGAAAAGAAGACATTATATTATAAATGAATTTCATATGTATAAGAGATGATGTATTCATTTATAAACTTTACCATGTGTTTGAAAATAATTTGTCATAGAACTTGATGTTGAGACTAGAGAAAGTACTTGGATTATTCCTTGATGTATCAGTTGTTCATTATGTAATATAAGATAAGAAATCTATGTGAAATAAAATGGTTTACATGTATTTGAGTTGCATTGCATTTATGAGATGGTTTAGTATCATATTATGTTGTAGAGTGAATGATAGAAAGAATGGAATAGGTAGCATCGATATTTACTTGAGAATCTTGCTATGTTGTCCTATGAAATAAATATTGGAAGGATAGTGGTGGTTGCTTCAATCCTAAGTGAAATGGTTAAGTAATCTAAGATGCATTATGATAAAGGAAGTAATATTATGTGTGTATGTAATTTGTAATATCAAGCATTTAGGATGTGATGTAGCAATAGAGACTATGTGCTTGTTCTATGTACCCCTATGTATTAGGTCTTGATGAAGTGGAGCAACGGTCATGCAATAAAATGATGCATTAATCTTTGGTTCATGTTAAAGAAATGTTTATTATGTTGGGATTGAGATATCATGTTAATGGAATGTCTGGGATATGTTTATAGTATTAAATATGATTCTTGAAATTGTTAGTAGCATGGTATCCTAGTTGGAAGGTGATACGTATTTTTTTTATTTTAATCTTACATATGAATATGGAGAATATTCTCGATGAGTAATGTATTGGTTGTGCTAAAGGAAATGCGATGTGATGAGTTATGCATATGAATTAACTTTATCCTAGTTGCATGGAACACAAATAAATAGTTGAATGATGAAAGGTGAGGATGTTCTAGATAAAAAGGTGTTATGTGTTATGATGTCAAGTAGTGACGTTAGGATACCCTAGGGAATGGATGTTTTTATGAAATTATATTCGAAGATATGTTAATTTGAGCGATTCTGCTTACGTAATGATGATCTATGCTTTCATACTTGTTGTTTATATGTTCTTTCTTATGAATGATGTTATATGTTGTATATTATAGATGGTTTAAAAAAAAATTATTTCCATTTGTGGTAGATTTTAGATTATTTCTCTAGGGTATTTGGCGGGCATTACACAGTTGATATGGTTCATGTTTATTAACTATGATGTTTATCACTAGCTAACCCTAGTATGATGAACATATTTTATATTGATGTGTGAGTAGACTAGTTAACCGATGTGTATTTGATTGTTGATTAGGATGAAGGGAATGATTTCATATTTCTCACTTGTGAGAGCTGTATGATGTTGCGATTTCTTCTCACTAGATTTGAGTGTGATGTATATATTGTATGCATGTAGACGGTTGGTTTCATGCAGGATGCAGGTACTAGACATCAACTCCACCTGGCTATACAGGTCTGAACGTGTCTTTAATCCCAATGGTTGTTGTTCGAAGGTGACATCAAGGCCCTTACCACATCAAAAATCTATCCTATAACCTAAGTCGGTTTGTGTGGTCTAGGTCTTGAGTTGTCCTTAGGCCTTATGTGTTCTTGCGTGTTGAATATTATTTTGGTTAAGTTATGTTATTTGTTGTTTTATATGTGACATTTAATGTTTGGTTTATGTTGATCATAAGGTAATTAATTTGTGTGTACATCTATACAAATATCCTACATGTGTAGGTAATATGAATATGCGTATAATTGAATATGTAAACTAGAAGTTTAGGAGATTTTATTATTTCACATTTCTTTATTATGGATTGTGTTTGGTAATTATATATTATTCCTAACCTAAGGAATTGTATGATTCATTATTATTTTGTATTTAATATTTGAGGTTAATTTATTAAATATATATGATTTTTATATCATAGTTTGTTTGGAGGAAATCATTTATATATGATTATTAATATCGACATTAGTATTACATGATTATACCATTATGATATTATGTCTTGTATTATAGTATGGTTATTAATATTATTACTATTATTAATTGCATGGAAATATCATATTATTATTATTATTGTTTTTTTCAATAATATCATATTATTATTATTATTATTATTATTATTATAAATTAATTGTGTGAGAAAGATATTGATTATTAAATAAAATATATGCATATTCATTTTGGAAATGAATTTAGTGTTTGAGTTTAAATGCTAATTTCTATTTTCTTTTCGAGTGGAGTGGGGGTTTCTTTTGGCAGGTTGCCTTTCTCATTCATGAGTGTGGGAGGAAATGGTTTTGAGAGTGTGAAGTTGTTTTAGTAATTTTTTTTTGGAATTTTGGGAGGAAGTTTTGGGTTGGTGGTTTTCAAAAAAATAAATAGAGGGTGGTATTCAATGTTTGAGAATGGTTTTGATAATTGAAGGGTGGTTTTTGATAAATTAAGAGTAGTATTTGAATATTTGTGAGTGGTTTTGTGTGGGATTTGTTGGTTTTGGATCTTGTGCTTGAATTTATGGATTTTGGAGGTGATTTTGAGCGATTGTTGGTGATTGCCTCACATGCAAATTCTTGGTATCTTGTTGGAGATTCTTTCTTCATAGGTTTTCCTTTGAAGTGGTTTTGTTTCAACTCTTGTTTCCATATTTCGTTAATCAGGTTGGATTCTTAAAACCTTTGTTTTCAGTTGAAAATATGAATTTATGCTATTGAAAAGAGTGTATTATTGTGTGAATCTATATTTATTATTGTTTTGTGAGAAATATGGAAGGGTATGCTATAATTGTTGCATTCATTGATTTTTGATAAAATGGATTCTAGAAATTTCTTTTGATTTTTTTTTTATGGAATTGAGTGCATAAACTTAATTGGTGTTTTCCCATCCTACCATCTATCAGGCTAGTATATGTGAAGCTGTCATATATAATCATTTATATATATATGTCTGGCTTAAACAAGCTTCTTTGTAACATTGGTAGGTACATGTGCATCACTTGAATATGATTGCTGAAAACCTAATATCGCCTCTCTATACACTTGAATATGATTGCTGAAAACCTAATATTGCCTCTCTATACACTTGAATATGATTGATAAAAACCTAATATCGCCTCTCTATACACTTGGGCCTATATTTTAACCATATTAGATACATTTAGAAATGTTATGCCGCAAGTAGTTTATGGAAAACATTCAAAACTTGAAAAAAAAACCAAAAGACATGGCATTGTGGTCAAGGGTATATATTTTCAAATCATTGATTTGACGTTCAAATGTTTTCCACCTCAAATTTTTCATTTTAAATTTTCTTATGACAGATCAATAGCAATGAATTATCACGTGTAAGAGGGTAAGCATGTAATTATTGCTCTTGAAAAGAATGAAAAGATTAAATAATTAGGGAGTAATTAAGTTATAAAGGATAGTGGACAAAAAAGTTAGTAATATTGGAGGAGTAAAACAAATAAAAGAATTCAGATTAAAAAACTATAGAGGGCCCATCCATAATCCCCTTTAAGAGAGATTTAATTTATGTTTATTTTTTTTCTCCTTATTATTATTAGATATGAAATTAATTTTAGATTTAATTTTATTATCATTATTTTAGTACCTACGCAGGTGACTAGTTTTTATGTTTGGTTTGTGGGTTTTTGGCTTGTCGGGTTGGTTTTGGACACCAGAGGCTTTGGGTTTGACTTTAGGGTTCTATTTGACTTTGTTTTGCAAGTAATTGGAAATCTTGGTGCTTTTTCATGGTCGTCTTTTGATTATGTGTATTTATGTGATGAGTTTCAGTTGTAACCAATTCTCCGATTGAGTTAAGAGAAGAGAAATCTTATGTTGTTTTATATCATTGTTATGATTTAGTTTTGAGATATATTTCTTGTACCTAATGGTACCATGTAACCTTTGATATCTTATGAGTTATATGTCATGTCTTATATCTTAAGTGTTTCCTAGGCTCTAATCCTATGTTGTGCAGAAGCCTCTGATGAGTCATGTCTTTGGGTGAAGCCGATGAAACATGATGTTTTAGCTTTGTGCATGTTTATTCCCATATGCTCTTCTAAGTCCCATTGGATGTTGAGTGTTGACCTAGGTCTAGTGATGTGTGTGGGGCCTAATGTCATCTCCTAGCACGGGGGGTGGGCCTTTTGGTTCCACCTGGTCGGGTGGTTGATGCCTTCTTCCATTGGGATATCTTGGAGTACTATTCGTGAGTTTGGTGGATGTTTCCAATTCTCTTCAAATTCAATGGTTGGAATTCATGATGCTTACGTAAACTCTCATTACATCAAGATCATCTATGTATATGTAATTTGTATTATGGAATTCTCAATGAAGGGGTTGATGTAGTAATGATGTAATTTATGGTATCAAGATAATGTAATATTGTTATGTATAGCATTCATGTTGTAAAGATGCAATGATAGGATTTAATCACATGTTTACTTATGAGGTGTTAGTACCGGCTATTAAATAGGAGTGGAATTATCTCTCATTGTCATCATGACTTAATATCATAGGAACATTTAGTTTTGGTGTTAAAATGAACATAGTACTTAGGAGTGTTAATGTATCATACTTCATGATCATTTTCTACGGTTTAAATATGAATCCTCTTATGCTATGTTTACTGTATGTTAGTAGACTAGTAAAGAACAATTCTTGTTAACTTATGTGTAAATTGTTGTATCATATATACAGTTGTGGCAGTGTATGTACTAATGTTAGGTTACCCTAGAGATTATAAATCAAGATCATATGAATTATTTTCACTTGTGCTTTAATAGATGTGTTTAACATGTTATTCTAAATGGTTGTGATGTTGTATGCTTTAATTTTTTTTTAATCTTGAAATGGTTTAGTTAGTCTATTAGAAGTATAATTCTCTAGGGTTTCTTGGTGGGCATTGCCATATATATATATATATATATATATATATATATATATATATATCTGTGTGTGTGTGTGTGTGTGTGTGTGTGTGTGTGTGTGTGTGTGTGTGTGTGTGTGTGTGTGTGTGTGTGTGTGATGCCCCGCCAAGAAACCCTAAAGGATACAACTACAAACACTCGAAAAGAGTGCAAAATATTTTTAAAAAATAATTAGAACACATAAACGTAAAAGATAAACATTGCAATAGAAGTTGCACATGTGGAAGGCTTAACTCAAAGTCCTAAAGGGTTTCCCAACGAGAGTTACTTAATTAAACCAATCTTTATTTAAGATCAATTAATCCACTTAAGAAATACATTTAACCATTAGAATCTTAATTACACTAATCAATGATTATTTCATACTTTGCATGAGATAACACTAACATTTCCATACTTCATTTATTATTAAACATTCAATTACTTTGCATTAATGAACTTAATTAAGGATAGAAATCCTAACATCTAAATCTCAACGTAATACATTGCTTTTACATTGCAAGGATAACATAATATTACAATTACAATTAATACATCATCTCATAAAAATACTTAATGATTACATCAAATTATAACTGCCATGAAGGCATACATATAACATATGATACAACGACCACATAAGGTCCAAGACATTAAAAAATGATCCAAGAAGGGCAAGAGAATCCAACTAGTACAATGGGATGAGATGAATCCAAGAGAAATAACCAGATCACCTGCGAAGATAATCCCTCATGAGAAAGCATGAATAAAATACCCAATGTAAATTGGCACTACCACCCGACCATGTGACCCAAAAAGGAACCACCCCTCTGTGCTAGAAGATAGTAATAAGTCCCTCAATCAAACCACAACAAAGCATCACATGTCTAACATGTACATCAGGTACTCACATAAGGCATAATCATACAAATATGACTCTCACAAGAGTGCTCCAAGTAAAGCCAACACATGAATACACACTAGTGAACATAAGGGAAGAGTGTCATTGCATAGCTAGTATGAGTTATCTTGGAAGGCCTCCATAGACCCCGACCCAAATCTTGGGTTATCTTGGTAGCCTCTCTCGAACCCTCGACCCCCATCCATGACTCATGCGAACCCAACAAACCTTTCGTGAGGACAAGGTAGTTGGTTTGTCATTCCAGGCCTTCTCACTGCATCCTAGGTCTGTACTAGCACTCAACCATGAGCGGGGCACAATTAATCTTGATTAATGTTTGAAACCCAACCCCAGTTTATGTTGGTCATTTGGTGGAATTGATTATGTGTTGCATTGATGCCAACACTAGTTGTTTGGATGCTTTACCGACACCCTTCTAGTCTCGGTAGGTTGAGTGGTTTCTGGTTGATCTAGATTCAGCATGATCCGGTATAGTTTGGTGATGCAATTGGCTTGTTCATGATACACATGCTCATATTCTGTCAGTTGGTTTTGGTCTATGTTCGGATGCTATCCTGCTTTCTTAGATGCTTAGTTTCTGGTTTTGGTGAGGATTTCACCGACAAAGCTTTTGATGAAGATCTTTGATGAATTGAATAAGTGGCATTGGTGCAGCTTTTGGTGGATTTTTAGGATGCTATTGGTGATCATGTTTGAGACTCGGTGGATAGAGATCATTGTTGTAGCGTGTGGACCTATACTGGGTCCCGGTTGATCTAGGTTATTGACCGACTTTAATGTAACGTGTGGATTGGACCTCTCGATGTGTTTTCAAGATGTCTTATGTGTTGGATATTATTTGTTTGGTCTAAGGCCGACATGGTTTGTAATTATGTAATTGGCTCATTATCTGATGGTCGACCTAATTGTTTATGGTTGAGGGTTTGTATATATAGATGTAAGATCTCATTGTAAATCATCATGGCTATATTAGAGGTCATGGTCAGGGAATGTAATGTGTGAATAATGTAATATCATTCAAACAGAGGATTTGGTCGATCATTGGAGATCGAATTGGGTTTATATAAGAGGATTCGGTCCTCCGGTATTGAGCTTAACTGAAATTGTACTCAGGCATAGGAGATGCTATCTTTTGCAGTTCAACACTTCTTCGGATTGTAGTCTGGATTTCTATGTAGTCAGTGAGGCTCCTTTTATGATGAGTAGTGCGCTCTAGGCTGTTGGCCTTCCTGCAAGTGCAGGCCCCTCAATTGTAATTCACATACTTACTGCAGAAGTATTATCTGACTATGGGTAGGCTTCCCACTGTGGTTTTTCCCTTTACTGGGTTTTCCACGTATAAATCTTGGTGTCATGTGGATTGTTTTTATTATGTGATTATTGTTTATGCTTAATTGGTTTAACTGCTATTTGGGTATTAATGTTTTGGGTTCCGGTATTAAAGTTTTAAATTGCTAATAGTTAAGGTAATCTGTGACAACTGATTCACCCCCCTCTCAGTTGTCTTCCGGTTATTTGAACTGTCTAATAGTTTTTTAATTAAGTTATCACTTATAACTCAATTTCCAAGGGGTTATCCTGGCAGCTACTTTGGGCCCCGACCCCCACTTAGAAGCCACTCTTCCTTATTACACTACACAACCTCCAAGGAACTCCAAGGCAAACACAAAAGCCAACTAATGCAAGGATTTCAAACAAAACTAAAGAACAACTTGATTATACAAACCTTCTACCAAGGTTAAACCAACTGGAGGTGCAAAATGAACAACTGGTCTATTCACAAGACAAGACCACAACCAAAATAAAGCAAGTACAACCACACTTAACACTTAACCACTTAATTTGCACGATCGACTTGCATTCAACAACATACCAACATAGACACACGAATAACTCTTTCAAATCAACACCATAATCCACCAATTAGAGTAAATACTCAAAAGGGTACACTTGCACTCTAAACACATCCATGTTAAGGAATCATAACGATCACTCCAAATATAATTAAAAACTAATGTTATCTAATTGCAACTCTTTCAATAAACTGACTCCTTCATGATAAGAAAATCCACAATAGGGAATAACACATAAAAAGGGTTATAGTAAACACACACCCAAATAGACTTGCACAATGCTTGATTTAAAACCATACACCCTATAAAAGCAACTCGTAGACTAAATAAGCCATCACTTAAAAAAAATATAAATCTTTTCAATTAAAGCCAATTTGGCTATAAGTAATTTCCATTTGCCTTCAAATTTATAATTAATAAAAATAACAATTAAATACCTTTGAAAACTAAAATCATTAATTAAATCAAAATAAATCTTCCCAATTAAAAATCATATCGACTAAACTTAATTGATGACTATCCATATAGCCTTTATTTTCACAAAATAAATTACGATTATATACAATCAATCTTTAACATTTATTTTGCAATGCTAATTCCACACACACACACACACACACACACACATCTATATATATACTTTTTTATTCTTTTCAAAATCTGAAAATCATTTTAACAAATAGAATCCCACTTATTCACAAATTCCATTAAAAATAATATACAAATGTACACACACACACACACACACACACACACACACACACACACATATATATCTGTGTGTGTGTGTGTGTGTGTGTGTACATATACATATATATACACATATATATATACAGGTATACATGTATATATCTATATATATGTGTAGATATCCAAATCTGTTGACTTAATTAAATGAATACTTAGTATTTATTTGATCATTTAACCATCGATCAATAATTAAATTAATATTTAATTAATTCATCTTAACCCTCTTCTCCTATTAATTAAATAAATTATTCAATTTACTTAATTTAATTCATTAAACCATGTTTTGACAATTAATTAAATAATTAAAGCATATTTGTTTAATTAACCTCTCCACGTTTAAATAAATCAACATTTATTTAAATCCCTAAAATCCCCTCTCTCACATTTAAATAAACAAATATTTATTTAAAATCCCTAAAACCCCCCCAATTGCATTCTCCTACAAATGCAAGTTGCATAATTTTAGTTGAAATAAATGAATTTTATTTTAATTAAAATCCCCTTTTATCCTCACCCACTTGC